>NW_019957557.1:283259-292354 GCF_002910315.2 Salvelinus sp. IW2-2015
AAGAGAGAGTGATGAGGTAGTTGGATGGGCTATTTACAGATGGGCTGTGTACAGGTACAATGATCGGTAAGCTGCTCTGACAGGCTGATGCTTAAAGTTAAGTGAGGGAGATATAAGTCTCCAGCTTCAGTGATTTTTGCAATTCGTTCCAGTCATTGGCAGCAGAGAACTGTAAAAAGAGGAGTTGGCTTTGGGGACACCAGTGAAATATACCTGCTGGAGCTGGTGCTACGGATGGGTGTTGCTATGGTGACCAGTGAGCTGAGATAAGGCGGGGTTTACCTATCAAAAACGTATAGATGACCTGGAGCCAGTGGGTTTGGCGACGAAATATGAAGCGAGGCCAGCCAACGAGAGGCATACAGGTCGCAGTGGTGGGTAGTATATGGGGCTTTGGGTGACAAACGGAAGGCACTGTGATAAGACTACATCCAATTTTGCTGAGTAAAGTGTTGGAGGCTATTTTTTAAAAGACATCGCCGAAGTCAAGGATCGGTAGGATACGTCAGTTTAGTCAGAGGGTATGTTTGGCAGCATGAGTGAAGGATGCTTTGTTGCAAAATAGGAAGCCGATTCCTAGATTTCATTTTGGATTGGAGAATGCTTAATGTGGAGTCTGGAAGGATGAGTTTACAGTCTAACCAAGACACCTAGGTAGTTTTGTCCACAATATCTAAAGTTAGAGCACCATCCAGAGTAGTGATCGCTAGTCGGGCAGTCGGGTGCGGGCAGCGTCGGTTTGACAAGAGCGTGCATTTAGTTTTACTAAGGCATTTAAGAGCAGTTGGGTGGCCACGGAGGAGTGTTAATATGGCATTGAAGCTTGTCTGTGGGGATTTGTTAACACAGTGCTCATACGAAGGGCCGGAGTATATCAGAATGGTGTTGTCTGCGTAGAGGTGGAATCAGAGAATCACCAACAGCAAGAGCCGAACAATCATTGATATGTACAAAGAAAAGAGTCGGCCAAAGAATTGAAACCCTGTGGCACCCCATGAGATGCCAAGAGGTCCGAAACAGGCACTCGATTTTGAACACACTGAAACTCTGTCTGAGAAGTAAGTTGGTGAAATAGGTGAGGAAATCATTTGAGAAATCATGCTGTTGAGTCTGCCGATAAGAATGAGGTGATTGACAGAGTCGAAAGCCTTGGCCAGGTCAATGAAGATGGCTGCACAGTACTGTCTTTTATCGATGGCGTTAATCATATCGTTTAGGACCTTGAGCGTGGCTGAGGTGGCACTCATGACCAGGCTCTCAGAAACAGATTGCATAGCGGAGAAAGTACGGTGAATTCGAAATGGTCAGTGATTGTTTTTAACTTGGCTTTCGAAGACTTTAGGGCAGGATAGATATAGGTCTGTAACAGTTTGGGTCTAGAGTGTCTCCCCCTTTGAAGAAGGGGATGACCGCGGCAGCTTTTCCAATTTTTTAGGGACTCAGACGATACGAAAGAAGAGGTTGAACAGGCTAGTAATAGGGGTTGCCACAATTGCGGCAGATAATTTTAGAAAGAGAGGTCCAGATTGTCTAGCCCAGTTGAATTTGTGGGGGTCCAGATTTTGCAGCTCTTTCAGACATCAGCTGTCTGGATTTGGGTGAAGGGGAAGCGTGGGGGGCTTGTGCAAGTTGCTGCAGGGGGTGCAGAGCTGTTTGCGGCGGGTGAGAGGTAGCCAGATGAAAAGCATGGCTAGCCGTAGAAAAATCTATTAAAATTCTGCGATTATCGTAAGATTATCGTGGTGACAGTGTTTTCCTAGCCTCAGTGCAGTGGGCAGCTAGGAGAGGTGCTCTTATCTCCATGGACTTTACAGTGTCCCAAAACCTTTTGGAATTATACATGATTTTTCTGGTGTTTTTTTTGTAAGGGTAATGTTTAGAAAATCCATTTTCAATAACTAACCTTTCAACAGTGAGACCATTGTGTCTGCATATATTTAAAATAATGTACTGGAAGGGTCTCTTGAATGATCTCTTGAGCCTAGCTGGTCTAAGACTCGACTCCCACGGCATCTGCAGTGCACAGCCATGAATACCTGAGCCAAATCACTTATATGCAACAAAGCAGGAAATAGATAAGGATGAAAAAGCCATTTTTCTTGTTGGACAGGGCAATTCATTTCCCTCAGTGTTTTGAAAGTTCAGCAGACTTCTTCAAACTGCTTGTCTCTAGCCCTATGAAATGATGGACTGTGGTTCAGTTTCTCTCTGTACCCCAATATCATTATCGTTATGAGGATAAAACAACATTGAGAGAAGCACAGGTAGGTAGGTATGTTATTTAGGTCCATAGCAGGCAGTATCAGGTTTCCCTTATGCATACCTCAGATAAAAGCCTGCAGGTAATGAGAGTTAACTTGCCTTTTGACCTGCAGCACTCACAAGTGGGTATACATGATCCTGAGTGATTTTACAGGGCAGATTATGATTTTGTTACAGGTCACTGTTTATATCTTTTGACTCTGTTCCAGTGAATGACATTCCGGCAGGAGGTGATTCAGCTGTCTTAGCTGTGATCCCAAAGTCCAGAATGTCCAGCACGCAGGAAATTCCAGCTCTGTAAAATTCAGCCCGTAGTATCAAAAAGCCAAAACCACCAGGACAAGGAGACAAAAAAATGGCTTAACCAAATTTAAAAATATCCTCACAATATAATTTTCAAAAGTGTAATCTTATCATACAAAATTTGACCACAAACCTAGAAAGATTCTTGAAAAAATGTATGACATATGTCCATATTTTTGAGTACATTTTACCCAAAAAGTATGTTTCTGATACTTGTGATTTGCATTCCCTCCGTATATACTGGTTTCTCAGAATGGTTCTTGTTAATACTGTCTGCTTTTGGCAGATAGCTCTGTTTATTTTATCATGGCTTCTTAAACGTTTGTCTAGTTTAAAAAAATTCAGAATTCAGATACATCCATCAACTACGACAGTGGTCAGTGAGAGGATAGACCAACATGTTAGAGTAAGGCGAAAGCAAGCACTGTGTGAGGGTTCATCCTAGCAGCTGAGCAGATTTTGAAGCGATTCATAACACAGATTAAGGATGTAAGGTATGTAAAGGACATTCATGAGTCTGCTGTGGCTGGTCTTGATGCTGCTGCACTTCTGGCTTCTGGCTCAACCTGGATAGCTGAGATCCTGTCTGTCTGAAGTGGGATCAGTGGAGGGCTCTGTTCACCTCTTCATACACAGTTCAGTCTCTCTTAGGATCAATAAACTGTTTCTCATTGGTTACTTATTTCACACATTGTTTTTCTGTATAGTTACTGTTAAACTTGTCAAAGGAAGGATCTCCTTCCCAGGATTAACTTACTGTTCTACTGGAGTACCATCAGAGTGCCACCGTCAGTTCAGAGGGATCTTCTTGAGAATACTGTTTATTATGTTAACTACTCCATCATGTCAAAAGAGTTAACAAACCACATGTCCAATGTAAGCCATATTTTTGTTCAAATTGAGTGCACATTTCACCAATAACCATACAGACAGACCCCTGTTTCTCAGACTGTTCAATGTCTCAGACAGACCAGAGCCATGGTGTTACCTCATTATGCTGTGAGCAGTGTGAATGTTATGTATGGAAAGTCCCTAATCATACTGTTATGATGACCATTTATCAAGGTCTTGGTGTGGTGTGGTACGGATTATTGCTCCGCAATCCTGCCGTCTCAGTTCACTCTGATATTCTGCTGCACATGGTTCTACTGTATACCCCACCCCCCCACACACACACGCACGACGTGCAGCCTGTCTTTCTGTGGTGTTGAAGTGTACAGTAGCAGCAAATAGATCGTCCCTGAGGAGAAGGGGGAGGGTTCTCATAAATCCTTTAGCTGGGGAAGAGAGGGGAGTTAGGAAGGTCTATCAAATCAATCAAATTAAAGTCTATAAAAACTCCTTTCCTTTAAAAACAACTGCTGTCATGACCCCCCTTTCTAGTTAGCAAAGTAATTGATTTCAAAGTCAGGCTTTTTAGTATTATTGCACTTTTTAGACCAAAGGTGTATGGGTAATTAAAAGGCAATCTAAAATCACTGCTTTTTATATGTCGAATGAATGCATCGTTTTTGATGAAGGCCATGTATGTAATTTCTTGATTGAAATAAACCAAGCAACCAAGCCAACCAATTCCTCTGACTGTAACGTCAGGAGAGAACTGAGGATCCATGGCTATGCCTTTCCTTGATTACACTTGTTGACACTGGAGAAAAAGAGCTGCCTGAAACAAAGGCTGTTATATAACGTTCAACACTCATTCAGCGCATCCTCCAAATTTGTTTATGTTAATAAGCAATCATGTGAGAATCCTGATTAGCCAAATACATTGGCATAAATCGTTAATCACTTGGGAAGCCAGAGATTTGGTCCCCCAAAAATTCTAGTATATTAGCATTCTACTACTAGAGAAATTTAACTGAATATCAATAATTCACCTGAATAATTCTGTCACGACATGCTTGATCTCACTTAGTGGTTCCCAAACCTTTTTGCGCAGTGACCTGCCATTCAGTTGACTTCCTTCATCTCTGTTTTCATGCCTGTAATTTAGCGAAATGAAAGATGAGATATGGCCATGTCAATTATTTTTCAAAACAGTCAACTAATTTGATTAAACTAATCTCTACAGTGATCACACACAGGAGTGTGTGTCACTATGAAAACCAGTGGTGTAAAGTACTTAAGTGAAAATACTTTAAAGTACTATAAGTACTTTTTTCAGTGTATCTGTACTTAACTTTACTGTTTCTATTTTTGACAACTTTTATTTTACTAAAGAAAATAATGTACTTTTTACTGCATACATTTTCACTGGCACACAAAAGTATTCATTACATATTGAATGCTTAGCAGGACAGGAAAATGGTCCAATCCACCCACTTATCAAGAAACCTCCATGGTCATCCCTACTGCCTCTGATCTGGCGGACTCACTGAACACAAATGCTTCATTTAAATGATGTCTGAGTGTTGGAGTGTGCTACTGGCTATCTGTAAATGATGTCTGAGTGTTGGAGTGTGCTCCTGGCTATCTGTAAATGATGTCTGAGTGTTGGAGTGTGCTCCTGGCTATCTGTAAATGATGTCTGATGTTGGAGTGTGCTCTGGCTATCTGTAAATGATGTGAGTGTGGAGTTGCTCCTGGCTATCTGTAAATGATGTCTGAGTGTTGGAGTGTGCTCCTGGCTATCTGTAAATGATGTCTGAGTGTTGGAGTGCTCCTGGCTATCTGTAAATGATGTCTGAGTGTTGGAGTGTGCTCCTGGCTGTCCGTAAAAAAAAGAAGAAAAAAGAAAAGAAAATTGTGCCGTCTGGTTTGCTCAATATAAGGAATTTGAAATTATTTATATTTTTACTTTTGATATTTAAGTATATCTTAGCAATTACATTTACTTTTGATACTTAAGTATATTTAAAACCAAATACTATTAGACTTTTACTCAAGATAGTATTTTACTGGGTGACTTTCACTTTTACATTTTCAATTAAGGTATCTTTACTCTTACACAAGTATGACAATTGGGTACTTTTTCCACCACTGATGAAAACAAGGTAAATGAACTGTGACATGCTATTTATCATGTTGGTTAATTTAGCAACTACAGAAATGGAACCACAAGGATACCATTTAGTTTAGACCCGTATTTATATAATTAAAGTAACAACGCAAACCAGGCTGATTGAGATTATAGACAAAGCCTTTGGAGTTCCTGCTGACATCTCAAATAAACAGCCCTCTGATCTCTGGTTTAACTAGAACAACCAAAGCAAGATTGAGAGCTTTGGATTCTGTTTTGAGTTTGTCCAATATTTCAGATGTCAGCTCAATTTTTAAAATGTTGAGCTCAGTTTACTTAGTCAGACCGTCTAATTGTTACGGCTGTCGTCTTCCTCCTCTTCCTCGACGAGGAGAGGAGAGAAGGATCGGTGGACAAATACGCAGCGAGGTAATTAGACATAAATGATATTTATTGAAACACGAAGACGAAATACGAAAACACTTGGAAATTACAAAATAACAAACACGACGTAGACAGACCTGAACATGGAACTTACACAACTACACGCAGAACTCACGAACAGGAACAGACTACATCAAACGAACGAACAGCCAAGACAGTCCCGTGTGGTGCACATACACAGACACGAAAGACACAGGAGACAATCACCCACAAAACAAACATTGAGAACAACCTACCTTAATATGACCTCAATCAGAGGAAATGCCAAACACCTGCCTCTAATTGAGAGCCATACCAGGCAACCCTTTAACCCAACATAGAAACACAACACATAGAAATGCCCACCCGCTCACGCCCTGACCAATAAACACATACAAAACAAGAGAAACAGGTCAGGAACGTGACACTAATCCACAAATGAGTGATATTATTTCCTTTCCAATGGCTCTTCCCCACTGTCATGACACAACAGTACTGTCTCTGTTTGTCCGCACTCTTCCCCTGTAATTTACTGGATTACTATGTCAATGGTTTGCCTCTTGCCAATCTCTCTCCATTGTCAGACTTGATTACATGTTCGTCTCTTTGATGAGGCATGCATTTGGTTAGTATTTATCATTCTTAAGATGACAGAGGAAGACTGTATGACACGGTTCTCCGTAACACATTTACTCATCAGTTTGAAATCTTTAATGGTCTGCCCTTGCATAATGGTAGGCTGATGGTACAAATTGGGGGAATTGACCACAAGCACCATTAGAAGCAACAGAGCCTTTTAAAAATGTGGACCACATTTCTGTTATATGGACACCAATTTGAGTCTGTTAGCGATCTTGTTTGGATAAACGGGACATCCTTTGGCTATTCATCTTGTCTACTTGACATCAGAGGGTAGTAGATCGTAAGCAGACCACCTCTTCCATCAATGGAGGTCACTAGGTTTGTATGTCAAATCCTTGAGTCTGGCTAGAGGACACCACATAACATTTTGAGATTCATAATGTGCAATAATATATTACTTAAGTTATCAACAGTGACTGGTGTAATTAAGTATTTCAGTTAACTTCTGGAAATGAGCTCGATTMAATTTTTAGCAATCTATTCTAATGAAGGCTTGCCGAGCTATTCGGAACTCGATCTGAAAGATGTAAATGAATGTCACCTGAACTACTATAATATTTTGTTGCAAGTGCTGTTAAAAGAGAAAACAATGATTTAGGAACACACTGGATCCTGAAACCAACTCATGAATGCAATAACGCATCTACCATTTTGTCTCCTTGTATACAGATGCATTTCACAGACTGGAGCTCATCTATTGGGATAGCAGATCAGTCAAAACTAAAACATTACCAATAATTTCTTCACCAGATTCAGCTTGTTTAGTCTCCAGTCCAGATTCCTTCAGGATTAGTAAAACATTCAAATGTTCTATAATGAACAGAATAGAAACTATTTCTTAGATGCMTTTATACTTTTCATACCACTGTCAATGAATGTCTGTTATTGTCGTTAATGTTAACAATCCCCATACAAGAGGTTTGTACTTATGTCCAATTTCCTGCAGGCCCCCTTAGGCCCGTTCACAGCTTCTTTTGGCTCTTCATGTCTCTGGGCTCTGATGAGATCTGGATAACAGATATCCAAGCGAGGGGTTCGAGTAGATGCTGCTGTTCATTGCTGTGGCTCAGCAGGTTACGCACCCCTGTATTATGCCTCCCAATGGGAAAACCACCGGAAAGTGTCACAAGAGTCAGCCATCAACAGAAACCTAGAAAACCAAAAACAGTCYATGTCTGTTTCTCCACTTTCACTGACACAGCACATCTCAGAAGGCACGTACCTGCTGCATGGGACCTCTAGTGTAGATTCAGTACGCTGTGTGAGTGTGCAGGGAGCAGTAGCTAACCCTGTGGGACATGGAAATTAATGGGCAGGTCATTATGTGACCGGCTCTCTCAATGGAACTGCTGTGGCGTTCACCACTTCTGCTATCAGCAGATTACAAAATGGCCTTCCAGGGCCAAGACTCACAAGCCCAGCACAGAACCAGCTACCTGTAAACAAACCAAGTGCAAATATATGGCAAATAGAAATCAAAATTGGATGGGGTTCAGAGATAGATGGGAGAGGTTGAGTGGAGCTGAAGGGTGGGACTAAAAACAAAAAAATAACTAATTTAAAATATGCTGTGTCCAGAAAATGTATATAGGTTCAGAACTTTTGTGAAACAGCACAGTTAAAAATATATGGCAAATAGAAATTAAACTGGATGGTCTTCAGAGATAGACGGGAGGGGTTGAGGGTAGCTGGTTGGGATTAAAGACAAACAAAAGATAACTATTGAAATCCGTGAAATGTATATAAACTCAGCAAAAACGTCATCTCACTGTCAACTGCGTTAACTTTCAGCAAACTTAACGTGTAAATATTTGTATGAACTTAACAAGATTCAACAACGGTACGACTCGCTACCAGTCGGGCGTTTTCCTCAAAAATCATATCTCGCTTCTTCGAGTACATGGGAGCCCTTAGTGTGTACACGCTAACATTCCTTCGGCGATAAACGCGAATCCAACCATCAGGCTAAATGCGACTCGTCAGTGAAGAGCACTTTTTGCCAGTCCTGTCTGGTCCAGTGACGGTGGGTTTGTGCCCATAGGCAACGTTGTTGCCGGTGATGTCTGGTGAGGACCTGCCTTACAACAGGCCTACAAGCCCTCAGTCCAGCCTCTCTCAGGCTATTGCGGACAGTCTGAGCACTGATGGAGGGATTGTGCGTTCCTGGTGTAGTAACATCACGCGGGTAGTTTTGTTGTTGCCGATAGTTCCTCGTAACGCTATGTCCCGACAACAGGATTGCAGTCATGTCTCTGATGTGGCGCGTTCTGAATGCACGATGTTTTGTTTATCGTCTGGTAACCGTGTGCCACTCATGCGAGGACGATCAGCTGTCCGTCTGTTCCCTGTAAGCACTTTCTTAGCGTTCAGCAAGCGGACCACTCCAGAAATGGGGCGGTTTAGGTTTTGCAATTTATTGCCCTGGCCACCATCTGTCAGGTCCTTCATGCCTCACATGGGCAGCATTGCCTAAGGGGCACGTTAAGCAGTCAGATGAGCAGGGACC
>NW_019957557.1:294869-314344 GCF_002910315.2 Salvelinus sp. IW2-2015
CTTCCACAAACGAAACATACACTGAACAAGTCCACAGACATGTGACTAACAGAAATGAATAATGTGTCCCTGAACAAAGAAGGGGGGGGGGGGGGGGTCAAAATCAAAAGTAACAGTCAGTGTCTGGTGTGGCCACCAACTGCATTAAAGTACTGCAGTGCATCTCCTCCTCATGGACTGCACCAGATTTGCCAGTTCTTGCTGTGAGATGTTACCCACTCTTCCACCAAGGCACCTGCAAGTTCTTGAACATTTCTGGGGGGAAGGCCCTAGGCCTCACCCTCCGATCCAACAGGTCCCAGACGTGCTCAATGAGATTGAGATCCGGCTCTTCCCTGCCATGGCAGAACACTGACATTTCTGTCTTGCAGGAAATCACACACAGAACGAGCAGTATGGCTGGTGGCATTGTCATGTCTGGAGGGTCATGTCAGGATGAGCCTGTAGGAAGGGTACCACATGAGAGGAGGAGATGTTTTCCCCTTAACGCACAGCGTTGAAATTGCCTGCAATACAACAAGTCAGTCCGATGATGCTGTGAACACCGCCGCAGACCATAACGGACCCTCCACTCCAAATCAATCCTGCTCCAGAGTACAAGCCTCGGTGTAACGCTCATTCCTTCGGCGATAAACGCGAATCCAACCATCAGGCTAAATGCGACTCGTCAGTGAAGAGCACTTTTTGCCAGTCCTGTCTGGTCCAGTGACGGTGGGTTTGTGCCCATAGGCAACGTTGTTGCCGGTGATGTTTGGTGAGGACCTGCTTACAACAGGCCTACAAGCCCTCAGTCCAGCCTCTCTCAGGCTATTGCGGACGTTGAGCCTGAGCATCTTTCTTTTGGTGTTTTCAGAGTCAGTAGAAAGGCCTCTTTAGTGTCCTAAGTTTTCATAACTGTGACCTTAATTGCCTACCGTCTGTAAGCTGTTAGCGTCTTAATGACCGTTCCACAGGTGCATGTTCATTAATTGTTTATGGTTCATTGAACAAGCATGGGAAACAGTGTATAAATACAATAATGGAAAATGTACAGTACCAGTCAAATGTTTGGACACACGTCATTCAAGGGTTTTTCTTTATTTTTACTATTTTCTACATTGTAGAATAAAAGTGAAGACATCAATACTATGAAATAACACAAAAAAGTGTTAAACAAATCAAAATATATTTTATTTTTGACATTTTTCAAAGTAGCCACCCTTTGCCTTGATGACAGCTTTGCACACTCTTGGCATTATCTCAACCATCTTCATGAGGTAGTCACCTGGAATGCAAATCAATTAACAGGTTTTCTTTTTAAAAGTTAATTTGTGGAATTTCTTTTGAGKCAATTAGTTGTGTTGTGACAAGGTAGGGGGGTAGAAGATAGCCCTATTTGGTAAAAGGCCAAGTCCATATTATGGCAAGAACAGCTCAAATAAGCAAAGAGAAACGACAGTCGATCATTACTTTAAGACATGAAGGTCAGTCAATCCGYAAAATYTCKAGAACTTTGAAAGTTTCTTCAAGTGCAGTCACAAAAACCATCAAGCGCTGTGATGAAACTGGCTCTCATGAGGACCGGCACAGGAAAGGAAGGGCCAGAGTTTCCTCTGCTGCAGAGGAAAAAATCCTTAGAGTTATCAGCCTCAGAAAATGCAGCCCAAATAAACAGACACATCTCAACATCAACTGTTCAGAGAAGACTGTGTAAATCAGGCCTTCYTGGTCGAAATGCTGCAAAGAAACCACTACTAGGACACCAATAAGAAGAAGAGATTTGCTTGGGCCAAGAAACACGAGCAATGGACATTAGACCGGTGGAAAGCTATCCTTTGGGCTGATGAGTCTAAATTTGATATTTTTGGTTCCAACCACTGTGTCTTTGTGAGATGTAGAGTAGGTGAACGGATGATCTCTGCATGTGTGGTTCCCTCCGTGAAGCATGGAGGAGGATGTGTGATGGTGTGGGGGTGCTTTGCTGGTGACACTGTCTGTGATTTATTTATAATTCAAGGCACACTTAACCAGCATGGCTACCACAGCATTCTGCAGCGATACGCCATCCCATCTGGTTTGCGCTTAGTGGGACTATCATTTGTTTTTCACAGGACAATGACACAGCACACCTCCTGGCTGTGTAYGGGCTATTTAACTAAGGAGAGTGATGGAGTGTTGCGTCAGATGACCTGGCCTCCACAATCACCCAACCTCAACTCATTTTGGATGGTTTGGGATGAGTTGGACCGCAGAGTGAAGGAAAAGCAGCCAACAAGTGCTCAGCATATGTGGGAACTACTTCAAGACTGTTGGAAAATCATTCCAGGTGAAGCTMCTTGAGAGAATGCCAAGAGTGTGCAAAGCTGTCATCAAGGCAAAGGGTGGCTAATTTGAAGAATCTAAAATCTATTTKGATTTTTTTAACACTTTTTTGCTTACTACGTGATTCCACATGTTGTTTCATAGCTTTGAAGTCTTCACAATTTTTTTACAATGTAGAAAATAGTCAAAATAAAGAAAAACACTTGAATGAGTAGGTGTGTCCAAACTTTTGACTGGTACTGTAGATATTTACAAAAAAATATACACTGCTCAAAAAACTAAGGGAACACTTAAACAACACAATGTAACTCCAAGTCAATCACACTTCTGTGAAATCAAACTGTCCACTTAGGAAGCAACACTGATTGCACATAAATTTCACATGCTGTTGTGCAAATGGAATAGACAAAAGGTGGAAATTATGAGCAATTAGCAAGACACCCCCAATAAAGGAGTGGTTCTGCAGGTGGTGACCACAGACCACTTCTCAGTTCCTATGCTTCCTGGCTGATGTTTTGGTCACTTTTGAATGCTGGCGGTGCTTTCACTCTAGTGGTAGCATGAGACTGAGTCTACACCCACACAGATGGCTCAGGTAGTGCAGCTCATCCAGGATGGCACTCAATGCGAGCTGTGGCAAGAAGGTTTGCTGTGTCTGTCAGCGTAGTGTCCAGAGCATGGAGGCGCCGTGCAGGACGTTTGGCATTTGCCAGAGAACACCAAGATTGGCAAATTCGCCACGGCGCCCTGTGCTCTTCACAGATAAAGCAGGTTCTAGCACATGAGCAACGTGACAGACGTGAAGAGTCTGGAGACGCCGTGGAGAACGTTCTGCTGCCTGCAACATCCTCCAGCATGACCGGTTTGGCGGTGGGTCAGTCATGGTGTGGGGTGGCACAGCCCTCCATGTGCTCGCCAGAGGTAGCCTGACTGCCATTAGGTACCGAGATGAGATCCTCAGACCCTTGTGAGACCATATGCTGGTGCGGTTGGCCCTGGGTTCCTCCTAATGCAAGACAATGCTAGACCTCATGTGGCTGGAGTGTGTCAGCAGTTCCTGCAAGAGGAAGGCATTGATGCTATGGACTGGCCCGCCCGTTCCCCAGACCTGAATCCAATTGAGCACATCTGGGACATCATGTCTCGCTCCATCCACCAACGCCACGTTGCACCACAGACTGTCCAGGAGTTGGCGGATGCTTTAGTCCAGGTCTGGAGGAGATCCCTCAGGAGACCATCCGCCACCTCATCAGGAGCATGCCCAGGCGTTGTAGGAGGCCATACAGGCACGTGGAGGCCACACACACTACTGAGCCTCATTTTGACTTGTTTTAAGGACATTACATCAAAGTTGGATCAGCCTGTAGTGTGGTTTTCCACTTTAATTTTGAGTGTGACTCCAAATCCAGACCTCCATGGGTTGATAAATTGATTTCCATTAGATAATTTGTGTGTGATTTTGTTGTCAGCACATTCAATCTATGTAAAAGAAAAAAGTATTTAATAAGAATATTTCATTCATTCAGATCTAGGATGTGTTATTTTAGTGTTCCCTTTATTTTTTTGAGCAGTGTATATGTGGGATTGGAAATTATACAGACCATTACATTGATGGAAACTACAACCTATCTGCAATATTAAAGCTGATCTAGCCCCCTAAATATATATATWTTTTTACAAATAAATACARGGGCACCAGTTACTGAACGACACTGTCAGTTACTTTGCCCCCCTGATCACAGGGTTGGTTCAATTCCCACATTAGAGCCTGTGATGATGAACCTCACGTTACCTCCTGAGCAGTGTAATGGGGACAGTGTATTATCAGTTTTGGGGAAATCTCATGAATAAGTGCTATAGCTGTTCAGGTATTCCATGGCAAATTCTGAGTGCAATCAGTGTAGAGGAAAAAATCTAGAGAAAAAAGGAGACGGATAATGACCGTACAGTATTATTGATTGATTCACCAGCTTGTCTTCATCAGGGATGTTCGTGAAACTTGATGAAAGAGGTTTTGACCTTTGAACACAGCTGATTTGGAACATTAGTCATTTGTTGACATTCGATGGACTCCTTGTTTTTCTACTGCCACGTATCATCTGCTAAAGAAATCCCACCGCAGATATATTGGTCCAAGAGGATGTACCACTGACCTGATTTCAGGAATAAAGCTTCCTGAACAAATGACTCCCCATCGACAGACAGTTAGGGGCCACATCCCTGAGTAGGAAAATMTAATGTTGGCCCATATGATGATTTAATGATCTCATGATCTAGGTCAAGTAACTAAAAGAAACTGGATGGAAGTTAACAGAAATATTCTTTAGGTAGTTCTTTCTTCAACATTGGCTTGAATACTTTTATTTAAAGGAGCAAGAGATGTGTACTTTAGTATTATGAGCAAGTTGGGCTATGAGAGGACGTTGAGTTGTAGGAGAACTACAGTTGAGGATTACAACATTACGCCCAACATGGAAAGATAAGGCACATGCAACTGATCTAAAAACTCTAGCAGATGTTTGTGTTTCTCTGCACTGTGACATTTTACTTTCTGTTTTTGGATGAAAGAAAAGAGACGAGGTACAAATTTGTTAATTACCACCACATGGTCCTGGTTAATGTCAAGAAACTTCAAAGCAGATTCAACATAAACAAGACTCAAATCTCTAACGAGTGATAGTGTTTGACTACACATGATTTATYTCCATATTCTATACATCAGCCCCAGCTACCAACTGGAAAATGTTGCAAGAATGTGTCTGGTGACTGACTGTGTTGTAAATACGCCAGAGAAGTCGCAGACTTTGCTTTGACTGTTAGCATTTTGCTCTTGGCTCGTTATAAGGCAACAAAATGAAGCATTGATTAATTTCTTTATTGGATATATTGCTGCTTTACTTTGGCAAACATGTACAACTTTAGTACAATCTCACACGTCTCTGTAAGTACCCCCAAACAGCAGTGTGAAGATACAGGAAACCTCCTTTAGAAAAGTACCTTACTATACAAACACTGTGGGTGTTTCTCAAAATGCATACTACCGCTCTCCGAGCACGCAAATTGGAGCACAGGAGGGTTGGAGTATGAGTCAAAATCAAAGTATGTGAAACTGTGCACGGAGGCCAGTTCGCAGATGCGTACTCCGTTGGTACATATTTTGAAGAATGCATCAACACAAGCTCCAATGGAAAGGATGCACAGAAATATGACGCAATCAAGTAAAGAAGGACGCAAAATGTATTGAAATCAATGGTGTCCCATATTTGAGCTGAAGCAAGAAACAATGTTGCCCATTCAATCTCATAAGTTGCCTGACTACAATATTATATCTTGATACATTAATAAATACATACTGTGTTAATTTTGGCATGTTTTGGCTGTAATGCGCATACATCCCATAGTAAGTCAATAGGGCTAACTAGCTAGCTACTACTGTCAGCTATCTAGATAGCCACGAAGAATTGGTAGCTAGCTACACACAAAGAATTGACATCTACCTTGCATAACATTCATTTCGGTCATTTTTGCCTGTTAAACTATCTCGTTATCTACAGTAGATTATTCCAATTTACATATAGCTAGCTGATTAGTTATGAAGTAAAACCTTTGATTTGTGTATGTTTAGTCTCTTTTGCCATTGTCCTGTCTGGAAGAAGGTTCAGTYAACGGGTAACGTAAACTCACTCACTTTTGTACATCGCCTTGGTCCGTACAATTGACCTTATTTTTGCACACAAAAAACGTAATACTTCCAGATCAACTGTAATATCAATACCAATGTAAAGCACAATTTCTCCCCTTTCCAACAAAATTAATGACGAGACCTTCATGATGCCCATCTCTGCATAATTSKACAAGGKAATGAGCTTCGTCMGGTCTTTTTAAAAATAGCGGGTGGGGAGCGAAGGCTACGAAGTGATCTTGAAAGGGGGAAATATGTTGTGTGAAGAAAACAGTTTTTTTCACCCGATTTGTCCAACTAATGAACTTTAAAATGTAAATAAAACATAAAGAGTTTATGTAATGTCTCATCACATACCTGTTTGAAGGTTTGTGTCGAATTTGAAGAGGGGTTTTGGGCTGCGCTAACGTTAGCCTCACAAGTGAACTGCAGCTGTTCAGGCTTTTGAGTGTCATGATGGCTCGCAGTAATGACGCGCAAAAAAAMGCAATTGTCACCCTAGTCATGAAATATTAGTTTAATATTAGCAATAATTATATTAATTTAGACAAAAATCATGAATAATGAAGTTTTCTTCCAAGTGTATATGGTTAAGCATGATTTTAATCTGCGAGAGAAGGGRTACCCCTGGTGGAAAGAGGCTGTATGGCACAAAATGAGTTGCAAATGCGCGCTGTACGTTACGTAGTGACACGTCACGATGTAACGTACAGCGTCGGAGGGGTCAGTTTTTTCATCTTTTCTCAAATACTGTTAGTCCATTACCACGTCAATCAACGCTGAATCGAAACGTAGTTTACACCCCGGATTTTGATGCCAACACAGTCACTACAGTCCCATTCGTTTTCATTGCAGCCTCGTTTGAATGTCGCGGTTACGCACATTTGTACGGAATGGGGTGAGTTTACGTTAAGTCCATAGTAAGTCAATAGGGCTAATTGGCTAGCTATCCACAAATAATTAACATCTACCTTCTACCTATTAGTTTTAGCATTTTTCTTCTTCTCAAATTTAATGTTTTCTGCATACTCCACACTCTCATCCTCACAAGAACGTACTCAAGAGAACATCCTCGGAGAATGCACTTGGAGCATGAGAGTGTGGAGCACGGTAGAATGCATATTGAGAAACACCCTGTGTGTGTGTGTGTGAGGGCACTGCAGTGGCACTATGGAGAGATCCCCCAGTTCTCCTCCCCTCATCTGAGAAAGCCTCTTAAGCCTTGGTCACACTGCCTTGGTCACACTCCGCCATTTCCTGGTTACTAAAATTCTAATAGTTAACCTAATTTCAGTTTATGTGACAAAATAAGCAAGTATAGTGTAGAAAATCATTGTACAGTCTAAACCGCTSTGAAATATATTTTCCATAACGCAAAAATATAGTATTTTCAACTGTTTAAAGCTTGTGTACAAAACCAAAAGTAAAAAATGCAAAAACCAAACTTAAGACCGGGAAGCATAGAAATAGCGAATAGTTTTTAATACTGACTGTCCAAACATCAAATTAGAAGTGACCAAATCGGATMTGTGTGGGTTCAGACAGCAGTCCWTTGCTGACATGGCTACACTAGTTGTCATAGTAACGATGGGTGTGCATGCTGTGGTGTACTATAGGCTGATTGGTGGTAGTGCTCCTGCTTCCTATCAATCAGAAGTTATGTAGCAAACTAAAGTGACAACAACGCCTGCCATTGATGTTTCCCATTTGCTTTGAATGTTCAGAATCATAGTGTAATAAAACTTTTAAAGCCTCAAAATATGATGATCCAACTTTCAAAACGAGTCTTTTTTGGCTAACCACAGCAGTCACTTAGCTAGCTAGAAAGCTGTTGAGCTTTCTAGCACATTCACTCATTTGTTTGTAAACAATTAAAGAAGTTGTTCACTATTTTACAACTTAAAACTAGATGGTAACTCACCCTGAACGAGGAGGACGAGGAGAATATGGACGAGGAGAAGAAAAAAAAGTAATTTAAAAAAAATTAAACAGCCACTACAAAGTTCAGCTAACTTTATCAATCACAAGCTAACAATCAATGGAAGTGATTTTTATTTGTATTTTTTATTGCCAAATCACCTTTTAGTAACATTAAACCAAATATGGCGTTGATTTGAATAGATTTCAGGTGATTAGGACATTCTTTTTTTAAACATGCTCACATGCCCAAATCACTTCCATTGATTGTTAGCTTGTGGTGGCTAAGGTTAGCTGAAGTTTGTCGTGGCTGTTCAAAGAAATCTGAACCATGGATTACAGTTTATCTTGTTCCATGGACTACTTTCAGGGTGAAGAACCATCTAACATCAAGTTGTAAAATAGTGAACTACTCCTTTGACAAGCTAGTTAGCTACCACATGTTCTTGTCAAACTGTCAACAGAGTAGCTAGCAAGCAACAAAATATGCCAACAGTCTAAAAACCACTTGAGGGCAAATCAGTCAGATTTGACCATTCAGACACAAGTCACATTGCKAMGAATCAGATTTCTATCTGAKTTCAAACCACTTACGAAGGTGGTTTGAAATGTGGCTTAAAATATCTGATTCCATGTGCTTTTTGGCTGTTCAAATCTGCAGGAAAAAGAACAGATTCGAATCGGATATGCAGAAAAATTGGATTTGAGTCACCTCAAACTGCCAATGTGAACAAAGCTTTAGTTTGTCTAGCGGAGCCCAGACTGCCTTAAGGGCCCTGGGTTCCAGTCTAGAAGCACGCTTTCCACTGTACCAAGAGGACAGTTTCGGAATTGCAGTTTAACTGAAGTCCGGCTCAGAAAGACAATTCCCATTCGGCCCCATAGAGAAGTATAATGAGAAAATTCCTAATAAGACACTTTATTCATCACCTTTTAGCACAAACATCCATTTAATTATTTAAATAATTGTTTTTGAGGCAGATTGTTTTTCATCACTCTCAGCCGAAGATATAACATTTTTATATTCATCCATTGTCTGTRATGCTTCTGGATGATGTGATGACATACTCGATACTCGCGGAGGGTCCCAGTGCGCACTGAGTGCTAGTGTGCAGGTGTAGACGGCCCAGTAAAACCGGATCTAGAAACATGGCTGCAACCACGAAACGCGAACATGGGTAGATCACGTTGAAAACAATGGTCAGCCATCTTGGACGCAGTCTCCAGTTCTTTTATAGCTCAATGGACTGCCTCACTCAACCGCTTTCCTGCTTGTTCCAATAAATCTAGCGTATGTTCCAGTAAATCTAATGGATAGGCATACGTGTTCGACTGCAGGTTTGAGTTTCATGTGTTATCCTTGGGATCCTCCATGGGATGTGATTCTTACTCCAAATATGGGAAACTATATACAGTATGTGCAGAACACATGGTTTATGTCTTGTTTACATCCTTTGTAGCTTAGGAGTCTTAAGATTCTAATCGCTGCTAAATATGAACAAATACAGACAGACTATTTATGCAGACCAAATATTTATTTAATCTTCCACACACACAKGTGAATAATAGTCGTCATTCTTTTAGAATGGTGACTAAGAACACATACTGTAATCTAACGTCCAATGTGGGAGAGAACAGGGAGTTAATCTAGACATGAGCACATAGCAGGCACGTGTCACTAGATCTTGCAGATAACCTTCACTGTTTTTGTGGCCAACTGTCTGCATACCTACCTCCCATGTTTTGAAATGGTAGATTAGAGAAAAAAACATCTTACCTCGAATTTCAATGTTGACAAGAAAAGGTAGTAAATCACATTCAAGGGCTTCGCATGAAGGGACTAGAGACACAAAATAAGCCTAGTTGCTACGTTGGTCAACACCCCTAGTCTGTGGCTGAGGAGGGTTTTCTGCTCCTGACTATCATAAAACGATGACATTCATAGTCTGCTAATGTGTTCAAACATTCAGTATGAATAACCAGCAATAAATAGTGTGCTGAAATCCTAGTTAGGACCCATCAAATGAACATCTGCTTCTACTGGCCAATTCCCTGTAACAAATGACTGGAAATTATGCACAGTTAGTCTTGGAGAGTTCCATGGCGACCTTGAGCTTTGGCATGAATCACTGGGGAGAGCCTGCCTGTCCTCCAGTCTAATGCCAGGTCTTACTGAACTCTTAACTGGTGTATAAAGTATGACTATATTTTACACTAGAAACGGGCTTATTCTAGTTGAAACTTGAGGTACAATCCATCTACGTCAAGCTATGCCTGTCCATCGGGACATTATTAAAGGTGAATCAACAACATGTTGTTGGTTATAGTACGGAGAAAACGAGAAGCTGAAAAAATCTATTTAGACAGAATCATTGTCGAAATTAAAAAGAGGATGTAATACATACATGATCCAACATCAAAAATCAATCAATCGGGATCTGATGCAATCCAGCCAAGCCAATTCATTTCTCCCTTTCTTTGATGTGCAGGGTTTCAGTGACAGCAAATGTGGCTGTGGTGCTAAAATCTGTAAAATACCTTAAAGGTATAATTCAGTTGTGTAATTCCTCGTCTTTCTTATGAAAACACAGRGTTATTTCGGAATGTGTTCAATTCATGCCTATACCAGACGTCAGTGCTTAGTATCATTTTATTCTGAATGTGAGTGCTTGAGGACAGGTATTGCTTCATTGATCATGAGGTTAAGGTACATTTACTGAGAGGAGACCAAAAAATAAATAATTAAAAGCTGAGCCTGTCTTTAGTGTCCTCTTAGGTAATCAAATCAAAGTGTATTTGTCACGTGCGCTGAATACAACAGGTGTAGTAGACCTTACAGTGAAATGCTTACTAACAAGCCCTAACCAACAGTGCAATTTTTAAGTAAAAAATAGGTATTAGGTAAACAATAGATAAGTAAAGAAATACAAAAAACAGTAAAATGACAGTGAAAATAACAGTAGCGAGGCTGTATACAGGTGGTACCGGTACAGAGTCAATGTGCGGGGGCACTGGTTAGTCGGGCTAATTGAGGTAATATGTACATGAATGTATAGTTAAAGTGACTATGCATAGATGATAAACAGAGAGCAGCAGCAGCGTAAAAGAGAGGGTTGGTGGGTGGCGGGACACAATGCAAATAGTCTGGGTAGCCATTTGATTACCTGTTCAGGAGTCTTATGGCTTGGGGATAAAAGCTGTTGACAAGCCTTTTGGTCCTAGACTTGGCGCTCCGTTACCGCTTGCCATGCGGTATCAGAGAGAACAGCCTATGACAGTCTTTGACAATTTTTAGGGCCTTCCTCTGACATTGCCTGGTGTAGAGGTCCTGGTTGGCAGGCAGCTTAGCCCCAGCAATGTACGGGGCCGTACGCACTACCCTTTATAGTGCCTTGTGGTCAGAGGCCGAGCAGTTGCCCTACCAGGCAGTGACGCAACCAGTCAGGATGCTCTCAATGTTGCAGCTGTGGAACCTTTTGAGGATCTGAGGACCCTTGCCAAATATTTTCAGTCTCCTGAGGGGGAATATGTTTTGTCGTGCCCTCTTCACGACTGTCTTGGCGTGTTTGGACCATTCTAGTTTGTTGGTGGAACTTGAAGCTCTCACCCTGCTCCACTACAGCCCCGTCGATGAGAATGGCGGCATGCTTGGTCCTCCTTTTCCTGTAGTCCACAATCACCTCTTTTGTCTTGATTACGTTGAGAGATAGGTTGTTATTCTAGCACCAGCCGGCCAGGTCTCAGACCTCCTCCCTACAGGCTGTCTCGTCGTTGTCAGTGATCAGGCCTACCACTGTTGTGTCGTCTGCAAATTGAATGATGGTGTTGGAGTCGTGCCTGGCCATGCAGTCGTGGGTGAACAGGGATTACAGGAGGGGACTGAGATCGCACCCCTGAGGGGCTCCAGTGTTGAGGAACAGCGTGGCAGATGTGTTTCTATCTACCCTCACCACCTGCGGGTGGCCCATCAGGAAGTCCAGGATCCAGTTGCAGAGGGAGGTGTTTAGTCCCAGGATCCTTAGCTTAGTGATGAGCTTTGAAGGCACTATGGTGTTGAACGCTGAGCTGTAGTCAATGAATAGCATTCTCACGTAGGTGTTCCTTTTGTCCAGGTGGGAAAGGGCAGTGTGGAGTGCAATAGAGATTGCATCATCTGTGGATCTCTTTGAGCGGTATGCAGATTTGAATGGGTCTAGGGTTTCTGGGATAATGGRGTTAACGTGAGCCTTTTCCAGACTTTCAAAGCACTTCATGGCTGCAGACGAMTGCTATGGTRCTGTAGTCATTTAGGCAGGTTACCTTAGTGTTCTTGGGCACAGGGACTATCGATGCTTGAAACATGCTGGTATTATAGACTCAATCAGGGACATGTTGAAAATGTCAGTGAAGACACCTGCCAGTTGGTCGGCAAATGCCCGGAGCACACGTCCTGGTAATCCGTCTGGCCCAGCGGCCTTGTGAATGTTGACCTGTTTAAAAGGTCTTACTCACGTCGGCTACGGAGAGAGTGATCACACAGTCGTCCGGAACAGCTGATGCTCTCATGCATGCCTCAGTGTCACTTGCCTCGAAGCGAGCATAGAAGTGATTTAGCTCATCTGGTAGGCTCGTTTAACTGGGCAGCTCACAGCTGTGCTTCCCTTTGTAGTCTTTAATAGTTTGCAGGCCATGCAACATCCGACGAGCGTCAGAGCCTGTGTAGTACGATTCAATCTTAGTCCTGTACTGGCGCTTTGCCTGTGTGATGGTTCGTCGCAGGGCATAGCAGGATTTCTTATAAGCTTCCGGGTTAGAGTCCCGCACCTTGAAAGCGGCAGCTCTACCCTTTAGCTTAGTGAGAATGTTGCCTGTAATCCATGGCTTCTGGTTGGGGTATGTACGTACGGACGACGTCCTCGATGCWCTTATTGATAAAGCCAGTGACTGATGTGGTGTACTCCTCAATGCCATCGGAAGAATCCCGGAACATATTCCAGTCTGTGCTAGCAAAACAGTCCTGTAGTTTAGCATCTGCTTCATCTMACCACTTTTTTATAGACTGAGTCACTGGTACTTCCTGCTTTAATTTTAGCTTGTAAGCAGGAATCAGGAGGATAGAATTATGGTCAGATTTGCCAAATGGATGGCGAAGGAGAGCTTTGTACGCGTCTCTGTGTGAGGAGTAAAGGTGATATAGAATGTTATCCCCTCTGGTTGCGCATTTAACATGCTGATAGAAATTAGGTAAAACTGATTTAAGTTTCCCTGCATTAAAGTCCCCGGCCACTAGGAGTGCAGCCTTTGAGTGAGTGGTTTCCTGTTTGCTTATTTCCTTACACAGCTGAGTGCGGTCTTAGTGCCAGCATCCGTCTGTGGTGGTAAATAAACAGCCACGAAAAAAATAGATGAAATGTCTCTTGGCAAATAGTGTGGTCTACAGCTTATCGTGAGATACTCTACTTCAGGCAAGCAAAATCTAGAAACTTCCTTAGATTTCGTGCACCAGCTGTTGTTTACAAATATAGATCCTTACGAGGCACCCCGCCCTGTGTCCTCTATACCTGCGTCTCTTTCTCTTGCCAATGACGGGGATTRCGGCCTTGTCGGGTGTCTGAAGTACATCCTGTGCGTCCTGCTTGTTGAAGAAAAAATCTTTGTCTAATCCGAGGTGAGTGATCGCTGTCCTAATATCCAGAAGCTCTTTTTTGCCGTAAGATACGGTGGCAGAAACATTATGTACAAAATAAGTTACAAATAACACACAAAAACACAAAGTAGCACAATTGGTTGGGTGCCCGTAAAACTGCTGCCATTTCTTTCGGCGTCATCTGCCATGGAACCCAAAAGCCATGGAACCCCCTGCTTTTGGAACCCTTTTTTCTAAGAGTGTACTACCTACCTATCTGCATGGAAACCATATAAACAGTAGGAGATGGACCCAAGTGTAAGCCACAGACTGAAACCAAACAGAAACCCTATTTGGACGGGCGGTTARTTGCTGTTTATGACACCCAGTCAACTTAATCATGAATCAAGATGAAGATAATCAAACCTTCTTCTTACATTTCTGTATTTTTTGTGGCTGGAGCCTTATCCAAAGAGGCCTTACAAATCAAAGTACCTCATGGATACAGAGCTCATCTGCGAAAGAGACTGTGGTTAAATTGTTACAAATGCTCTTGTGGCTGAATGGAAGCAAGTCCCCGCAGCAWTGTTCCAACATCTAGTGGAAAGCCTTCCCAGAAGAGTGGAGGCAGCAAAGGGGGGACCAACTCCATATTAATGCCCACGATTTTGGAATGAGATGTTTGACGAGCAGGTGTCCACATACTTTTGGTCATAATGGTGTGTATAGACAGTATGGACAGTATATGAATAGAAAAGGTGTGTACAGCAGTAGTCATATAGGATGACTCTATTTACATTGGGCAGCAATCTTTAAGGTGCAGGGTAGAGTAGTGGGTGGTAGGCGGCAATAACAGTGACTAAGGTTCAGGTCAGGGTATTTGGCGAAGGCTGGCTAGTGGTGACTGTTTAACAGTCTGATGGCCTGGAGACAGAAGCTGTTTTTCAGTCTCTAGGTCCCTGCTTTGATGCACCTGTATTGTCTCCGCCTCATCGATGGAAGCGGGATGAACATGCTGTGGKTCGGGTGGCTGAGGACCTTGATGATCTTCTTGGCCTTCCTGTGAACACTGGGCGCTGTAGATGTCCTGGAGGGCAGGCAGTGTGCACCCGGGGATTCGTTGGGCTGACCACACCCCCCTCTGGAGAGCTCTGCGGTTGCAGACGGTGAAATTGCTGTACCAGGCGGTGATACAGCCCAACAGGATGCTCTCAATGGTGCATCTATAGAAGTGTGTGAGGGTCTTAGATGGCAAGCCTTCTTCACCACACTGTGAAGGGACCATTTCAGGTCGTCAGTGATGTGCACGCTGAGGAACTTGAAGTATTTGACCCCTCTCCCCGTTGATGTGGATGGGGGCATGCTCTCGCTGCAGTCCACGATCAGCTCCTTAGTTTTGTTGACATTGAGGGAGAGGTGTACTGTGTAGCTCAGTAGGTAGAGCATGGCTGCTTGCAATGCCAGGGTTGTGGGTTCGATTCCCACAGGGACCAGTATGAAATTGTATGTAATCACTACTCTAAGTTTCTCTGGATAAGAGCATCCGCTAAATGATTAGTGTTTTTAAAAATGTTTTAAAAATATATATTTTTTTTTAAAGTGTTTTTAAAAATGACTAAATGTACTTTTTCCTGGTACCATTCCGCCAGGGCTCTCACCTCCTCCATGTAGGCTGTCTCGTCGTTGTTGGTAATCAGGCCTACCACTGTTGTGTCATCAGTAAACGTGATTATTGAGTTGTAGATGTGCATGACCATGCAGCCATGGGTGTACAGCAGGGGTGTGCAACTCCAGTCCTCAGGGGCCTGATTGGTGTCACACTTTTTCTCCATCCCTAGCAAACACAGCTGATTAATCAAATTGCATTCTAAACTGAAGATCATGATTAGGTGATTATTGGAGTCAGGTGTGTTAGCTGGGGCTGGGGCAAAACTCTGACACCAATCAGGCCCCCGAGGACTGGAATTGCCCACCCCTGGMGTACAGGAAGGAGCTGAGCACACACCCCTGTGGGGACCCCGTGTTGAGAATCAGTGTGGTGGAGGTGTTGTTGCCTACCTTCACCACCTGGTGTTGGCCCATCAGGAAGTCCAGGACCCAGTAGCACAGGAAGGGGTTCAGACCCTGAGCTTGGAGGGAACTATGGAGATATGCGCCATAAAACTATTCCAATTAGTTACTTCTCTATACAAATAATAATATCTGACYTGACACACCGAGAGCTCCCCACAAATAGGAAGGGAGGACAGTACGGCATGCTTTCACAGGTTTACGTGGTCGTTTTCATAGTCCAAAATGACAATACTTTCACAGAAGAAGGGGGTAGTTTTTTACTAGTCTTTTATAAATTGATCAGTCATGTGTCACAAATCACGATAGTAAAACATGGACAGCAGATCTCACTTCCCAGAGTACCTCAGCTATGCAAGAGGGGGAACTCCTAAAGCCCACAATGAGGGATCCCCTCTGATACTCTGACTTACATCGCAAAGAACATATACTTTCTGTAAATGAGCGATGATCTTGTTCTGTTGTTAATTTGCACACTCTTGAAACCTGGGATAAAAGGGATTCCCGAGCCATCAATGTCCGAGGAATTCCCCTTGGTTTTTTCCAGTTGTTTCTAATCAGAGATAGCTTATCCTACTGAACTGTCTGTGACTTGTGCATGGATGTTACTTGTCAACAGAGACTGCCTTGGCTACGTGATATGTATGGATGATGCATCGTAATGCAAGTGAACGTTGTTTTTATTTTCCAAATGATTAATGTTTCCATCGCGTGGCTTTCATTTCACACTTTTTCTCCTATTATGTGCCAGCGCACGGTGTGATATGATCAAGTGATTCGCAACAAGAGCTTTTGATCCAACAATCGAAAGCAGATGTTTTTACAGTATGAGTAGATCATACACGTGGATGGTGATAAGCCTACATTGTTTCATAACCCTACATTGTTAACTACACGTGGATGGTCATAYTAACCTTATATTGTTCAGCTACGTAGATCAGTCATCATATTGTATTTATCCAAAGCCTAGTTCATAAGGTTTTTGTGGGATGCAGATAAAAATATTGACTGTAGTAAGACTCAGTTCTTGTGTGCAGTARCTTTGGTTTCCAAACCCACAGATAGAACTAGCCCAATGCCTAAAGCAGTTAAAAGATCAACCTGTGAGCTGTCTGTGCCCTTTTCTTTCCCCACAGAGCACTCTGGCTCTGTAAAGGGCCCAATAAAAAGCACTGGAAGTGTTTACACTCATACTGTAGGAGCATTGAGAGCCAGAGCTCCCCATGGACTCATATCCAGATCTGTTATGTGAACCTCTACATCAGCAGATTACTATGATGTCAGGGGGATGATGTATGCTTGCGCACTGTGGAGGGCTGTGGCCGACTGGCTGTTAATGGGTGCTCAGTGTCTGGGGGGTGGCACAAGGGAGAGGTTTGACTTCAATTCGTTGCCATTATTCAAAGCAGTTTCGATGCATGGGTCTCAACATCGTCCAGCGCCTGAGCAGCTAAAATTGCACAAACGCKCATACTATCAGAATGGACAAAAGCAGAGTAGCCACAGCAAATAAAACTGGAAGTATATGTGGGAGGATCAAATGCCATTGTTGACCTTCGATTCATTCTGCAAACCCTCACTGAAGAATTTACTTTCATTCAAATCAGTGTTGGCTAGTGGGAAAGGCAGGCTATGCTGGTGTTCTGTACAGTGAAAGGGCTGTCTGTTTGTGTGTGCATATTTGTTCACTGTGTGCAACACTCTACTAATGCACTCTTACCAACCACTCAATTATTAAGTCATGAACAGCTATGACCAGTCCCTCAGATTACATTCATGCCATATTATTAAACTACGATAGTTTGGCAATGCTCTGAGGTACGGTACCCTGTCAATAAGATTTGAAATGACATAATATTGGTGGTACAGATGTGTTTACATACCGAAAGAGCAAACAAGCACAATAAGATCTTAACTTAATTAATTAAACTTAATTCCATATTCTGTAGTAACAACGATCATGGTATATTCTTGTGTTTTTGCTATTACCCAAAAATGCAATTTTCACTAAGCTTGAAAGGACGTCTCAGAACAATATCATTCGTCATCATATGAGTTACCTTTCCAATAACTTTTCTTCTAAACCTCATCAGTGTCAGCATGAGATTCTCAGAATCATTCTGTTCCACTGGTGCCAGACAGTCAACTGCAGCTTTTCAACCACTGGCGACAGTCTGAAGTAGTGAAATACAGTCGGCATGTCCATGGCACTCAGACAATGTCATCATTATCTACATGTGTGGTCGCCAGGAGGACCTCTAATGTAATGATGTGATGATACACCTTGTTGCTCTGCATATCGTAATGCTTTACGACGTGGTCCTGTGTGGCTCAGTTGGTAGAGCATGGCGCTTGCAACGCCAGGGTTGTGGGTTCATTCCCCACGGGGGGACCAGGGATGAATATGTATGAACTTTCCAATTTGTAAGTCGCTCTGGATAAGAGCGTCAGCTAAATGACTTAAATGTAAAAATGTAAATGCTTTACGAATAATTTACAAACGGCACACTGTGTTTCAGGGTGACTTTCAAAATATTTTTACATTCCTGGATGCAATGGACTGAGAGTTGAGGGGCTTTATTCACCCATACATTTAGTACAGCACATGGCAAAACACAGTGGGACATACCTATACCCTGAAAGGCAGCTGATCGTCCATTATCACCAACTCTGAGCCAATTAGCTAGAATGTTCTGGGCTTGCATCTTTGGCGCACAGGGAGCACTGCGGATGACTTGGCGTCTGTCTATAAACAAGGCCTTTGAGAGAAGTGCATCCAACATATTCACACTATGACCTCACTTACAGGAATCGGACAGAGTCACTGCAACCAATGAATCATCTTCTTCCAAGCATGGATCCAGGAGGACTCCAATGTTAACAATGCTAACACACTGCATTGGAAGTGCTTTCGCTAAGTTACCTCCAAACATGTTGCCTATACTTGTATACATACTTTATACAAGTATAGTGCACATGGATACGCAATGATAAGCTATATCCAGACCAGAACATGCTGTTTGCCAGGCTCTATGGTAGTTTTATGGTGAAAAGAGTGAATAGGCGATCATGACGTTATTTCATAGTACTTCATTTAGATCAAGCCGTGCTAGGCAGTTCCAATGCCATGGTAAAAGCCATACTTCCCTTGTTAGCATTTAGGGATGAAGTGTGGATTACCATCAATGATTTACGACGGCCAGCAGTTCAAGTTCATTTCAGGACATTGGCATGTTCTAGAGAACAAACAAAGAGAACAAACAAACTCCTTCATGTTCACTTGTAAAATATGGTTTGGTTCTTAGACTTCCATAGAAGAATCTGCCTGTTTGATGGAAAGGGGGCTAGAGACTTTTTTGCTTACAACCTTAATTTAATCTCTCCAGCTAGAGCCATGTCACGTGTCCCCCTGTAATTCTTCATTGTGGTCATCTGATGATGGTAACGTGCCATTCAAGGTTGCTTGATCCTCCTGTACATGATCTGCTTGTGTTCTCACAAATGTAAGCACTGGCACTGCTGTCTTTTATTTATTTTTCAGGAGATCGTTTACTGATGATTTACTGAAGCATTTACTCAGTAGATAACATTTGAGCACTCATGTGATAGACTACGCCATCAGAGGGAACCCAAATGTGCCTTAAGCTGAAATGTTAGCCAAAACAAATACATTGACTCCTTCATGGCAGACCTCTTTTCGTAAGGACTTCTCATGGTTGCTGCAGTAAAAACGCATGGCTGCAGGGCACYGAGTGGGAAAGTGTCCAGTCTGGTGGTGGTGGTGGTGAGTGCTAATGTACGTTAACTGTCTCATCATGAGTGGTTGTAGATTCCAGGCCTCAAGGAACAGGGATGAATTTCCTAATCTGCTAGTGTGCTAACGCTAGCCTGCTGGATCAC
>NW_019957557.1:314369-368780 GCF_002910315.2 Salvelinus sp. IW2-2015
CTTTCATCTCCGTCGCTGGATTACCTGCAACTCGCTGTTGGCTGGGCTCCCTGCCTGTGCCATTAAACCCTACAACTCATCCAGAACGCCGCAGCCCGTTCTGTGTTCAACTTCCCAAGTTCTCTCACCCACCCCGCTCCTCCGCTCTCTCCACTGGCTTTCCAGTTTGAAGCTCGCATCCGCTACAAGACCATGGTGCTTGCCTACGGAGCTGTGAGGGAACGGCACCTAGTACCTCCAGGCTCTGATCAGGCCTACACCCAAACAAGGGCACTGCGTTCATCCACCTCTGGCCTGCTCGCCTCCTACCACTGAGGAATACAGTTCCGGCTCAGCCCAGTCAAAACGTTCGCTGCTCTGGCCCACAATGGTGGAACAAACTCCCTCACGACGCCAGGACAGCGGAGTCAATCACCACCTTCCGGAGACACCTGAAACCCACCTCTTTAAGGAATACCTAGGATAGGATAAAGTAATCTTCTCACCCCCCCCCCCCCTTAAAAGATTTAGATGCACTATTGTAAAGTGGCTGTTCCACTGGATGTCATAAGGGTGAATGCACCAATTTGTAAGTCGCTCTGGATAAGAGCGTCTGCTAAATGACTTAAATGTAAATGTAAATGAATCATCTTCTCCAAGCATGGATCCAGGAGGACTCCAATGTTAACAATGCTAACACACTGCATTGGAAGTGCTTTCGCTAAGTTACCTCCAAACATGTTGCCTATACTTGTATACATACTTTATACAAGTATAGTGCACATGGATACGCAATGATAAGCTATATCCAGACCAGAACATGCTGTTTGCCAGGCTCTATGGTAGTTTTATGGTGAAAGAGTGAATAGCGCATCATGACGTTATTTCATAGTACTTCATTTAGATCAAGCCGTGCTAGGCAGTTCCAATGCCATGGTAAAAGCCATACTTCCCTTGTTAGCATTTAGGGATGAAGTGTGGATTACCATCAATGATTTACGACGGCCAGCAGTTCAAGTTCATTCAGGACATTGGCATGTTCTAGAGAACAAACAAAGAGAACAAACAAACTCCTTCATGTTCACTTGTAAAATATGGTTGTTTCTTAGACTTCCATAGAAGAATCTGCCTGTTTGATGGAAAGGGGGCTAGAGACTTTTTTGCTTACAACCTTAATTTAATCTCTCCAGCTAGAGCCATGTCACGTGTCCCCCTGTAATTCTTCATTGTGGTCATCTGATGATGGTAACGTGCCATTCAAGGTTGCTTGATCCTCCTGTACATGATCTGCTTGTGTTCTCACAAATGTAAGCACTGCACTGCTGTCTTTTATATTTTTCAGGAGATCGTTTACTGATGATTTACTGAAGCATTACTCAGTAAATAACATTTGAGCACTCATGTGATAGACTACGCCACAGAGGGAACCCAAATGTGCCTTAAGCTGAAATGTTAGCCAAAACAAATACATTGACTCCTTCATGGCAGACCTCTTTTCGTAAGAACTTCTCATGGTTGCTGCAGTAAAAACGCATGGCTGCAGGGCACGGAGTGGGAAAGTGCCAGTCTGGTGGTGTGGTGGGTGAGTGCTAATGTACGTTAACTGTCTCATCATGAGTGGTTGTAGATTCCAGGCTCAAGGAACAGGGATGAATTTCCTAATCTGCTAGTGTGCTAACGCTAGCCTGCTGGATCACGCAGTCTAATAGACCAATGACAGTTTATGTGGTCAAAGAGGTGGGAGTCCTGCAGCTGCAATATCTTAACACTCATCTGTATGGGGTCAGTATATGGGTAGTTAAGAGTGAAACTCATTCAAGGATTRTTATTTATTTTCATTATTTTCTACWTTGTAGAATAGTGAAGACATCAGCACTATGAAATAATGCATATGGAATCATGTAGTAAGCAAAAAGTGTTTAACAAATCAAAATATATTTTATATTTGAGGTTCTTCAAAGTAGTCACCCTTTGCCTTGATGACAGCTTTGCACACTCTTGGCATTCTCTCAGCCAGCTTTATGAGGAACGCTTTTCCAACAGTATTGAAGGAGGTCCCACATATGCTGAGCACTTGTTGGCTGCTTTTCCTTCACTCTGCGGTCCAACTCATCCCAAACCATCTCAATTGGGTTGAGGTTGGGTGATTGTGGAGGCCAGGTCATCTAATGCAGCAGTCGCCTGCACTCTCGGCTGCAATGTCGAACAATGACTCTGCACACTACATTTTGTGACTGAGTATGTGATAAACCCAGAACTCCCAAAAACAAATATTTTTTTGCTTGGATATCATAGTGTGGCCATCATTAAATGCATCAACATTATTTTCTCAAACTCTTTAGGGACTATTGTGATGAGTCCAAATACCAAATTTGGAGTGAATCTGACTTTTAGTCCATGAGAAGATTGTATTTGATTATTTTAGCGTTACATAGTCAAACAAAAAATGAATTGTGAGTTTCCTTAATTTTTAAGATATCAATGCCATATCAACTGAGCACGGTTCATCATGGTAATGTCTTTGATGACCCTAAAACGTTTCAAGTTGACATACCAGTGTGAAGTGGATTTACAAAGGATTTAAATGGACATGTAKATTTTCTGATTCATCATTAACTCAGCCACCTCTTAAAGGGGAATATAAAATAATTTTACAATCTCCAGCACCAGCCCAACATCAACATATGTGAAAATGGATTTTCTATGTTTTGTAGTAAAACAGATCGAGCAAGAAAAGTGTTTCCAATGACATCATCAATCAATTTGTAGACAATTAGTAGGCAATGCCTAATCATATTTTGCAAAAATCACACAATGCACACCGACGATGACATTGGAAACACTTATCTTCTATCTTTTTTATTACAAAACCTAGGGTGGTGRTGGAGATGATTGTRATGTTTGTTCCTTATATAATGACAAACCGGGGCGGGGCGTAGGTTTAACTACTTTTAATGAACATATACTTCAGCTAGAAAACTCCATGTTTAACCATGCAAGGCATTCTTTTACCATCTCCCGCACCCGCATAGCCTGCTGGGTAACGTAGTCTAAATGTTATTAACACACAACAACACATCTTCTTTCCTTTAAAAGAAAACGACTTTTCTATGTAACTACACATGTCACATCACATTTGTTTACTCAACCTGCATAACATACAATTTTCAATAACACACATTTCTTTCCCTTAAAATTATCCCCCCCCCCCCCCAACTAATATAGTCTATTCAACAATACTCTATTGTGGCTCTATTTCTTTTCACATTAACAAAACATTCAGTCCAGGTAAGTGTCGTGCACTTTTGTCGTGTCGCTGTTTTTGTTTGTTTTTCTGTTTTTCCTTTGCGAGTTTGACTTTGTGAGCACCTCTGGGTGTTAGCAAGTCCTCATGGATGGGTAGGTTGGTTCTGATGCAATGTCCCATCAACATTTGTGCAGGTGAAAGTCTGTTCTTGCATGGTGCGCTGCGGTAGATTCAGAATTTTTAGGAAATCCTCCTTTCCATCGTGTGCCTTTTTCATCAGACCTTTGACAATTTGTAGTAGGGTCTGTTGGGTACTGGATGAAGCATTAGCGGCTCTGCTTGCTGCTTTGGCCTGTAGGTCAAACACAGTTCACATGAAGCAGTGGTCTGGCTGATTTCCTGCTTCATTCTTTTGGCCATACATTACTTCTCATGCTCGTCGTTTGCATTTTTCCTCACCAAGTGGCCCTCGTTGTATTTTCTGTAGCATTTCTTTGCGTAGTGTCATGGAATGACAATCTTGTTGCCTTTGAAACACTATGTCATCCACAACAGTGAGCTCTGCTCTGCACATCCAGTAATCCTGTATTCTCCTTGGACAGTTGTTTTTCTGTGCAGGCCATCCTATCATTGTTGTTTCTTTCAACTCTGTCATTGTTTGGTCAGCTGCGGTCTCTCTTTTGATCTGCTCCATTCTCTCAGAAGACACAGGAGGTGATGCTACGATCATGTCGACGTAGGCCGGAATCTCAGTGTTTTTCTGTGTGCCGAAGCTCTCCTTGTTGACTGCTCGAGAAAGTGTCGGCGGCGAACATGAACTTTTCCGGGGTATAGATCATCTTCACTCATACTTTTGCAGTCTGATCAACATTCTCTGGATTCTCATTGTGACAATCATTCAGTGGCTTAGACATGATTGACACCAATGGTTTGTGGTCGGTTTCTACTTCGAAGTCTCGTCCCTAGACGTATTGGTTGAAACCTTTTGCAAGCGTATGTGCTTGCCAGTAGTTCTTCTCTATTTGTGCATACCTTTGTCTCTGTGCCTGTCAAGGCTCTGGACGAATAAGCGACGGGTTGCCATGTGTCGTCATGGCTGTCTGCAGAAGAACTGCTCCCAGGCCAAACTGTTGACGTGTCTGCAGAAATCCTTGTGCTTTCTCTGGATCATAGAACCTGAGCAGTGGCTTTTCTGTGATTGTCTTCTTTATGTTTTTGAAGCAGTTTCCTGTTCATTTGGGGAACCATTCCCATTCGTTTTTCTGTTCCAGAAGCAATCTGAAGTGGAGCGGACTGTGTGACAGTTGAGGTTTATGAATTTGCAAGGTAGGTGATCATGCCCATGAAGCGTCTCACATCGTCCTTGTTCTTTGGGCGCTCCATGTTGTTGATGGCTTGATGTTTTCCTCGCGGGTCTGTTTGACTCCGTCCTCTCTCGAGTACATCTCCCACGAAGGAAGTGTTTTCACACCAAACTCGCATTTGTCCCTTGTTTAGTTTTAGGTTGACTTTCCGTGTCAGGTCCAGCATTGTCGTCAACTCTCGTCATCGGTGTTCTTCTTTTTGTGGACCCCCAGACGATGATGTCATCCATCATAGTCTCCACTCCTGGAATGTGCTCGAAGATCATGTGGATTGTCTTGTGGTAGACCTCTGGCGCTGAGAGAATCCCATATGGTAGACGAAGAAATCTGTACCTGCCCTCAGGTGTGTTGAATGTGCATAGCCTTGAGCTTGCATCATCTAGCTTCATTTGCCAGAATCCTGATGAGGCATCAAGCTTACTGAACCACTTTGCTCCAGCAAACTGTGACATTATCTCTTCTCTGGTTGGCAACTTGAAATGCTCTCTCTTGATTGCTTTGTTGAGATCTCTCGGGTCTAGACATATCCTGAGATCACCGTTCTTTTTCAACACAATAACCAGTGAGCTTACCCAGTCTGTAGGTTCATCCATTTTTGTGATGACGTCCATCTTTTCCATGCGTCCGAGTTCCTCTTTGAGCTTTTTCCTCAGTGCAAATGGGACTTTTCTGCATGCATGCACAACTGGAGTCATTTTGTCATCAGTACATATTTTGTGTTCTCCTGGTAAACATRCAAGACCCTCAAACACATCCTCATACTCAGCCAGTAGTGATTATTGGTCATTTTCAGTCTGTGATGTCACTACATACACTCTTTTCAACAAATTGAGCTTTTCACATGCAATGATTCCTAGAATAGGCTGTACACTCTTTTCCACAATCAGCAGCTGTGCTCTGAACTGTTTTATTTTATGCTGTAAAGTTACTATGCAGTATAACCAGTAGCTTTAATTTTCACCGGGTGTATTTTGCTCTTCACCTTCAGTGTTTTGTAGTCATCCAGCGATAACAGGTTTACCTGTGCTCCAGTATCAAGCTTGAATAGTATTATAGTTTCATTCACAGTCAATGGCACAATCCATTCAGCATTTACTGCATTGCATATTTCCACAGAATCAACAAAGAATTCTTCCATCTCCTCGACTGTGTGAACCATTTTCTTTGTAGCCTCAGCTTTGCAGCATTTTGAGAAATGATTATTTTTCCCACAGTTGTCACATGATTTGCCATATGCAGGGCATTTTTTTGGCTTGTGGATAAATCCACATTTTCCACATGTAGTGTTTTGATTTCTCTCTTTTGCTTGTTTTTGTTTTGTAAGGCGTTGTGTGTATTGCTCCTCTCTTTAGCTCTTTAGCTTGTGCTCTGGTGGTTTCAGCTGCTCATATTCACTGCTTTATCCAAAGTTAAATCTTGCTCACGCAGCAATCTCTCCTTGAGTCCATTATCAAGTATGCCACAGACTATCCTGTCTTTCACTAATGAGTCTTTCAGATTTTCAAATTCACACGTTTTGCTCAGTATGTTCAACTCAGCCAAATACTGGTCAAAACTTACACCCTGTTTCTGATCATGAGAGAAAAACTTGTATCTCTCAAACGTGASGTTCTGGCTTGGTACAAAGTACTCCTCAAATTTAGCCATTAGCACAGTCAATGTCAAGTTTGCCTCGTCTTGCTGAAAGCTATTGTAAATGTCCAATGCATCCTCTCCAATAACATGCAGAAATATGGAAGCTTTCAATTTGTCATCAATTTGTCATCTGCTAGGTAGATATTGAATCTCTGCTTGAAACGTTTCCAATTGTCAGCTAAATTGCCTGTTAACTGCATAGGAGTAGGAGGACTAAGCCTATCCATGACGGAGAACAGGAACAAGTGTCAATTTCTCTTACTTCAGTATGTTGCTCATCAACTTGCTCGTCAACAGATTCCAATGCAGCCTCGCTCTCGCTGCTGTCACTCTCGCTGCTGCGGCTCGTTGTCCTCGCTCTTGCAAGCTAGCATCTTCGACTACTCACGTCATTTGACTTGTGGTAGAATGTTCAATTTTCGTCGCGGAAATTTGCAGAGTTACTCATTTCTTTTCTCTGTCTCGTCATAGCGACTACCAATCTGACACCATGTTATGTTTGTTCCTTATATAATGACAAGGTTTAACTACTTTTACTGAACATATACTTCAGCTAGAAAACTCAATGTTTAGCCATGCAAGGCATTCTTTAACCATCTCCCGCGCCCGCATAGCCTGCTGGGTAACGTAGTCTAAATGTTATTAACACATAACAACACAATGATGAACATGAAGTTGAACATTTTAGAAATGTCCCTTTAACCAATCCCTTAGTGAAGTTGGTGTTATTTGGATCATGAGATGGTTCATGAGAAGTTTTCAAAGGTTTTCCAAAATGTCCAAGATGGAGGAAAATCTATCTTGACGGACCTTATGGGACATTGAGGTAAATTTGTTCAGCACGAGGAAAGACACATACATACAAAGTTTGAAGTCTAGATCAAATGGGGCGGCGGATTTGAGGGTTTAAGTGAGACTGCTTATAACAGCGCCCCTATAGGCCAATTAGTGTCATTGTTTTTGACCAATTTACTCTTGGCCGCTAGTTTCTGTGTGCAATATGTTTTGTTGTTGTTGTTACCAATCTATGCTTTAGTTATTTGACATGGTAACTGAAGCATAGATTGGTAACGTAAGAAAAAAATACATATTTTTTTTTTTTTTATGACAATAGGTTTCACATTAACCGCTAATTAATATGTGAATTAAAATTCATGGACAATTTTGTAGGGGTTGAAGCCTTTTTAAACCTAAAAATAAACTACAAGTTTTAAATGTCCTGCATTGCAGGAAAGTTATCCTGAAACAGGGTGATCAAATTAAGATCCTACATCAATAAGTGATGATGCYTAGGCGGTAAGGTGCTGTGAGTCCCCTGCTGTTTGTCCAGAGTGTTTCTATCACTGTCATTGTCTCCTCCTAATCTGTGCTCCTCATCCACATCTGGAGGGAAGTTACTATTCCAAGAATTAGCTAACATTGATTTGGGCTAAAATACATAATCTCCTGCCAAAAGTGAAATGTGGAACAAGTCTCAATCAGGAAGGGAGGAAGCTGTCATTACGTAGCATGGGTCTAGCATCTGAGTTGACACCGAAAGAGAGGAGACAGATGCAGTGAAAGGGGCTTTAGAGAGTTTAGGAATGACTCAGAGGCTACTGCATGGCTTTACCTTTCACGTGATCTGTATTTTTTTACTGTGTTTCTTTATGCAGATCTTAACTTTTTTTTGTACATAATGTCACCGCCATCACCTAACTYTGACCGAAAACAGCTTCTGGACATTATAACAGCCATTGCTAACTTCGATTTGGACCAACATTTGCAGGTCTGGATGTTTTGCTTACTCCGGACGAGGCCTTAACCCRGGGACTCGAAAGAGGAAGCGGCGGTGAAAGAGTGCAGGCGAGCCGGCATCCTGATGAAAATACCAAGGCGGGCAAATAGACTCCCATTACACTCTGCTCTATTGGAGAATGTGCAATCACTGGAGAACAAACTGGATGAGTTCCGTTCGAGACTATCCTATCAACTTGACCTGAAAAACATATCCTATATTTCTCAGAGTCATGGGTGAACAAGGACATGGACAWACATTTACATTTTTTACATTTTAGTCATTTAGCAGACGCTCTTATCCAGAGCGACTTACAGTAGAGTGCATACATTTTATTACATTTTTACATACTGAGACAAGGATATCCCTACCGGCCAAGAGCAGACGCTCTTATCCAGAGCGACTTACAGTAGAGTGCATACATTTTATTACATTTTTTTTTACATACTGAGACAAGGATATCCCTACCGGCCAAACCCTCCCTACCGGCCAAACCCTCCCTAACCCGGACGACGCTATGCCAATTGTGCGTCGCCCCACGGATCTCCCGGTTGCGACCGGCTGCGACAGAGCCTGGGCGCGAACCCAGCCCAGCCTGGGCGCGAACCCAGAGACTCTGGTGGCGCAGCTAGCACTGCGATGCAGTGCCCTAGACCACTGCGCCACCCGGGACTAACAATACATCTCGCTGTTTTTTTATGCATCGACCAGATGGCAGACTTGGGTAAGATGAAGGGAGGAGGGGTGTGTCTCTTCATTAACAACAGCTGGTGCACAATCTCTAATGTTAAGGAAGTCTCTAGTATTTGCTCACCTGAGTTAGAATACCTTGATAAAAAAAATGCAGACCATAGTATTTACCAAGAGAGTTTTCATTTTATTTTTCGTGTTTGTCTATTTACCACCACACACCGATGCTAGCACTAAGACTGCACTCAACGAGCTGTATAGGGGCATAAGCAAACAAGAAAATGKACATTCAGAGGCTGCATTTCTCGAGGATGGTGATTTTAATGCAGGAAAACTAAAATCTGTTTACCACATTTTTACCAGCTTGTCACCTGTGCATCTAGAGGTCACAAAACTCTAGATCACCTTTATTCTACACCCAGAAACACATACAAGGCTCTCCCTCTCCCTCTCCCTCTCCCTCTCCCTCTCCCTCTCCCTTTGGCATATCAGACCATTACTCTATCCTCCTGCTTCCTGCTTACAAGCAAAAACTAAAAAAGGAAGTACCAGTGACACGCTCAATAAGGAAGTGGTCTAATGAAGCGGATACTAAACCACTACAAAGGGTGGTGAGTACGACGAGCATCACTCTATACCAGGCGGTGTCAGAGGAAGGCCTAAAAAATTGGCAAAGACCTCAGCCACCCAAGCCATAGACTATTCGCTCTGCTACCACACGGAAAGTGGTACCAGTGCACCAAGTCTAGAACTAACATGACCCTGAACAGCTTCTATCCGAAAGCCATAAGACTGCTAAACAAGGCTGTTAAATAGCTAATCAAATGGCTACCCAGACTACCTGCATTGACCCTTTTTTTTTTACTAACTCTCTTGCACTGACTCTATCCACACACACTGGACTCTACCCCCACACTCCCACATACTTACACTGACACCCCAACGCAAACATACACACACTACATACACCCACACACACATAACATGCACACACATGCATACACTCACATTTCCACACTCACCACATATGCTGCTGCTACTACTCCACATACGATGCTGCCACAGCTCGGTCTATTATCTATCCTGTTGCCTAGTCACTTTACTCCTACCTACAATTCCCTCCATAATTATTGAGACAGTAATTTCTTCTTCTTTTGCCTCTATACTTCAAAAGTTTGGATTTCAAATTTTACAGTGACTGTGAGGTTAAAGTGCAGACTGTCAGCTTTCATTTGAGGGTATTTTAAATCATATCAGGTAAACCATTTAGAAATTACAGCACTTGTTGTACATAGTCCCCCCATTTTAGGGGAGCAGAAGTAATGGGACAAATTCACTTATAGGTGCATTGAAGTAGTAAAAAGTGAAGCATTTAATCGCATATTCATAGCACTGTCACGACTTTTACCGAAGTCGGTTCCTCTCCTTGTTCGGGCGGTGTTCGGCGGTCGACGTCACCGGTCTTCTCGCCATCGCCGATCCATTTTTAATTTTCCATTTGTTTTGTCTTGTTTTCCCACACAKCTGGTTTTCATTCACTCATTACGTGTTGTGTATTTAACCCTCTGTTCCCCCCATGTCTTTGTGTGGTATTGTTTGTTTGTAAGTGCTTGTGCACATGTTGACTGGTGCGCGTCGGGTTTTGTACCTAAGTTGTTATTTTCTTGATGCCGTTGGTTTTGGAATTAAACTGCTCCGGCTATTACCTAGTTCTGCTCTCCTGCGTCTGACTTCCCTGCCACCAGTTACGCACCCCTTACAAGCACGCAATGACTATATCAAACTTGTGACCCTATACATATTTGTTGGATGCATTTCTGTGTCACAACCCGCACCGGGCCGCCACCGACACTAGTCACCCCCCCTACACCCCCATTTGGTTTCAGGTTTTGCGGCTGGAGTCCGCACCTTTGGGGGGGGCGGGGGTACTGTCACGCCCTTGGTTCTCTATGGTGTAGTAGGTCAGGGCGTGACTAGCGGGTGTTCTAGCTCAATATTTTTATGTTGGTGTTTTGTATGGTTCCCAATTAGAGGCAGCTGGTAATCGTTGCCTCTAATTGGGGGATCATATTTAGGTAGCCATTTTTCCCACCTGTGTTTGTGGGATATTGTTTTGTGTTTGTGCATGTGTACCACTACTTTCACGTTTCGTTATTGGTTTATTGTTTTTTGTTTAAAGTTTCACAGTAATAAAGATGTGGAACTTCAATCACGTTGGTTTTGGTTGTTTCAGAATATTTTGTGCCCAATAGAAATTATTTGTAAATCCTATAGTCTCCTTTTTAAGTCACTTTTATTGTAAATAAGAATATAATATGTTTCTAAACACTTGGTCCGTCTTTAATCACGAGCGTGACATTCTGTTGGTTTTGGTTGTTTCAGAATATTTTGTGCCCAATAGAAATTATTTGTAAATCATATAGTCTCCTTTTTAAGTCACTTTTATTGTAAATAAGAATATAATATGTTTCTAAACACTTCTACATGAATGTGGATGCTACCATGATTATGGATAATCCAGAATGAATCATGAATAAGGATGAGTGAGAAAGTTACAAACGCACAAATATCATACCCACCCCAAAATGGTAAGCTCCCCTGTTATTGTAATTGTGAGAGGATAGCATGTCTTGGGGGTATGATATTTGTGTGTCTATACTTTCTAAATCATCATTATTCAAGATAGGGTCACAAGCTTGATGTAGTCATTGCATGCTATGAATATGGCACCAAATACTTTTGCTCCCCTAATATAGGGGGACTATGTACAAAAAGTTCAGTAATTTCTAAATGGTTCACCCGATATGGATGAAAATATCCTCAAATGAAAGCTGACAGTCTGCACTTTAACCTCATAGTCATTGTTTGATTTCAAGCCTTTTGGAGTATAGAGCCAAAAGAAGAAAGAAGTCTTCACTGTCCCAATAATTACAGAGGGCACTGTATACTGTCATGGAAAGAGCAGGTGTTCTTAATGTTTTGTATACTCTGTGTATGTGTTAGTGAAAAGTCTGACCAACACAAAGGTGTAGCCTAAACTCACAACGGCTCTCYGTGGAGGAACTGTGAATGGCAGGATGAATAGACCAGCAATACACATCCTCTCAAAAAGCAGACATAGGCCTATTCACATACATTGATATGATATATTTTCCATTATAGCTTATTAAAGTAAATGTTTTTCCATTTCTATATTATTCTCTCCATAACATATGGCCTAACAACTTCACCCATATGTTTTTTTAAGGGGATCTACATGGTTTATTCTGATCCWTTTTATATGAAATGTATTAAAAAGCGACAATGAAAATAAAGAGAGAAGCATATTTCACAAATAAGGTAGGRTCCTTTTTACAGGAAATGACGGGTTGCCCCACTTGGCCCCTGTCCATCTATAAAATATTTATCCGCTGATGGAAATCGGCTCTGAAAGTATGTCTCGGATATTACGCTCAGCTTCTTGAGGTAATAAGCMCGTCCCTTTTTCCTTCTGCGCTCTGATTGGAGGAAGTGTTGTCTCAGGAATGTCACGAAACTATTTAAATAGCACTTATGTCCACAGTGTTAGTAGAATAGTCTGAGCATCGGAATAAAGACAGAACGAACTTGAGAGTTTTTAGCGAACATTAAGATTAAGACTATTTAACACATGGAATAAATTGGAGAATTAAAGAAGAAATAACGGGACAACGAAGCTCTTCAACTTATCCATCTGTGACTTATTTATTTTATTCAGGTCGGTAAATTCTAATCATAATATTTTCTTCGAATAATATATTATAAGCTTTTTATTACGTTTTTATAATTGGACTGGAATCTTTAGAAGTGTGTAAATGACAATACCTATTTAACTGTGTTTCTACCTTCTGGTTTAAACAGATTTCTGGGGTTTCAAGATGAAGCTGACAGGAGTCTTTCTCCTTTTGGTGCTTTGGAATTGTGAGGGCAGCAGGGTGGCAGGTGAGTTTTTGTAAATGTTTTATTAAATATAGAAATATTCAAATCAACAATGGAATTATTCTGTTAAAAGGTCTGGCAATAGTTTATCTGTGAACTTAAAGTTGCCCATAGAGACTCACTACAGTTTCTCCCTTCACAGAGAGTAGAGATGATAACAGTGTATACGACCTATTCGAGCTTGTGAAAGTGAACAAAAGGCACCAAGGAGTTACCTTGGTAAAAGGCGCAGATCCRTACAGCCCAGCCTATAAGATACTGAACGCAGACCTGATCCCCCCGGTTCCCGAGATCTCCTTCAGGGACCTCATTGATTCGATACAAGCTGAGAGGGGATTCCTTCTCCTGGTCAACTTCAAGCAGTTCAAGAAAACCAGGGGCAGTCTTTTGACTGTGGAGAAGGATGACGGATCAGGACCGATATTCGAAATCATTTCTAATGGCAAGGCGCAAACTCTGGATGTGGTATACTCTACCGGGAACAAGCAACAGGTAGTGTCCATAGAAGATGCGGATCTAGCGACTGGACACTGGAAGAATATCACGCTGTTCATTCAGGAGGATCGTGCCCAGCTGTTCGTCGGGTGTGAAGAGATCAATATATCAGAAATGGATGTGCCCATCCAAAAGGTCCTGACGCATGAGGTTGCCGACATTGCCCGTCTGAGGATCGGAAAAGGAGCTGTGAAAGATAGATTTATGGTAAATATGAATTAATTTATGACTTCATAAATACATTGCWAATAATGTTGTAATTGTATACAAATAAATGTTAGTTATAGCATAGTCTGAGTAAGTCTGTGAACTTACCTTGTCCTGAGGCTATTGCGAGCAGCGCAGCGTTTGGTGCGCGAGGATAGTCACACTCACAGACATGTAGCCTAATGTTTGAAATTAAAATTAAAATACGCTATTATGATCCTTTAGGAAAAGTATTGAAAAGATGTAAATGTGTGGATATGGACTAACTCCAAATGCAATGTGTACGTCTGCAGGGAGTGCTTCAGAACGTGCGCTTCGTTTTTGGAACCACTTTGGAGGCGATTTTACGCAATAAGGGATGCCAAAACTGTAAGTGTATAAACGTTATTTTTGTATTTAAATGTTGGAATTACTATGTATGGTATATGTTATCCAATGCTTGTTAATTGTACACATCTAAATGCATTCCATTAACAAACATAATTAATAGTAACTCTATTGCTATGGTCATTAAAGCCAATTCACAGTGGGTGTTATTATGCTGTTTGTGGAAATTAATATGTCTGTTCTTCTCCAGCTGCAACTTTGACTGATGTCATGACACTGGACAACCCAGTAAATGGGTCCAGCCCAGCAATAAGGTCTGATTACACTGGCCACAAAACCAAAGGTGAGACCAGACTTCACACTCCATGGACAAAGTAATTTGCTTAATACTGGTCTGTGTACAACTGTTAATGTGAAGGAGGTAGGTAACTAACTGATTGCTTTTCTTCTCTCCAGATATTCAGCAAGTCTGTGGTTTTTCCTGTGAGGATATCACCAGCATGTTCAAGGAGCTCAAGGGCCTTGGTGTGATTGTTAAGCAGCTGTCAAATGAGCTCAACAGAGTGGTAAGCACKGGAAGCAGCTTGGTCTGCGCACTGTCATCCTTTCTCCCTCCCTCTCTAGTCTATCTGTTCCCAGTTAAAACCTCTCCACTGCACAGCCACTTGTCCCTGGAATGGCATTCCCTGCCAGATCCCTAATGACTCCCATATGAGTACACAAATATGTTTGACTGTCATTTAATTTGTATTTACTTCAGTTAAATCAAGCTATGTCTTAATCACAATGTTGGTAGGTGATTCATTTCTACTGGAACCTTGGCTATGTAAAAGTTTCCATCCTCGTGTCTGAAACCATGCTCCTCTCTCTACCTCCCCTCTCTMTGCAGAATAAGGAGAGCACTCTGCTCATGAACCAGATGAACATCCACAGTGGGATCTGTCTTCACAACGGCATTGTGCACAAGGACAAAGAAGAGTGGACTGTGGACGACTGCACAGAGTGTACCTGCCAGGTAGGTGTCATGACACTTGTTGGAATGCAGTTATCCAGTAATCCGGCCAGTAGTAAACTGTGTGAAAACCAGGCAGTAGCTCCTAAACCCCTTCTGTAATAAGGTGCTAATGGGCTCTTATGTTTATAGACTTAACCAAAGCCCCTGTGTGACCAGGCAGTGTCCGTCTGCTATCCATCACCTCACCTCTAATGAGATGTTAGAGAGAATGGCAATAAAGCAGTGTGGGGGGGGGTCTGCCCTGTCAAACCCCTCTCTTTCTCACCTACTCTCTCACTAAGGGTTATCTATTTGGATAGGTATCAAGAATGCGTCTTTAATTAGGACATTTGCTGAGACCCTCTGTTCTGCCTTTCCCACTGCCACTATCCTTCCCCCCAGCACCTTGCTTGCCTGAACCCAGTGCAGGTGCACAGAACTGGGGTGGTAGCATAGCGGTGAACCCCCTGCCCTAGCCAGAGATCATCCCAATGTTCCCAAACATAGCAATTAATCCTGGCAAAGCAGCAAGCGCTTTTGCGTAATGCAAAGTTAATGATCCAGATTATTTTCCTTTGCTGTTGCCGGACAGTCTGCTCTGGAGACAAACCCATTACTAATCCCAGCAATCTTCTCTACAGAACTCTGCCACTGTGTGTCGCAAAATCTCTTGCCCCCTGATGCCCTGTGCCAACGCCACCGTGCCTGATGGAGAGTGCTGCCCACGTTGTGGAAACCGTGAGTATTATTTTTTGTAGTACTTTTTTTTTGTGAGCTGGACTTTGAACTAGAAGTTGAACTTATATATATATATATATATATATATATATATATATACAGTACCCGTCAAAAGTTTGGACACAACTACTCATTCAAGGGTTTTTCGTTATGTTTACTATTTTCTACATTGTAGAATAATAGTGAAGACATCAAAACTATGAAATAACACATATGGAATCATGTAGTAACCAAAAAAGTGTCAACTTCTCTGGGATATGTGGGACGCTAACGTCCCACTTGACCAAAAGCCAGTAAAAATGCAGAGCGCCAAATTCAAATAAATTACTATAAAAATCAAACTTTCATGAAATCACACATGAAAGACACCAAATTAAAGCTACACTTGTTGTGAATCCAGCCAACATGTCTGATTTCAAAAAGGATTTACGGCGAAAGCACACCTTGCGATTATGTTAGGTCAGTACATAGCCACAGAAAAACACAGCCATTTTTCCAGTCAAAGAGAGGAGTAACAAAAAGCAGAAATAGAGATAAAATGAATCACTAACCTTTGATGATCTTCATCAGATGACACTCATAGGACTTCATGTTACACAATACATGTATGTTTTGTTCGGTAAAGTTCATATTTATATCCAAAAATCTGAGTTTAGGCGGGACGCTACTGTCTCACTTGGCCAAAAGCCAGAGAAAATGCAGAGCACCAAATTCAAATAAATTACTATAAAAATCAAACTTTCATTAAATCACACATGAAAGATACCAAATTAAAGCTACACTGGTTGTGAATCCAGCCAACATGTCAGAATTCAAATAGGCTTTTCGGCGAAAGCAAAAGATGCTAATATCTGAGTTAGCACCATAGTAAACAAAGAGAGAGAAGCATATTTCAACCCTGCAGGCGCGACACAAAACGCAGAAATAAAAATATAATTCATGCCTTACCTTTGACGAGCTTCTGTTGTTGGCACTCCAATATGTCCCATAAACATCACAAATGGTACTTTTGTTCGATTAATTCCGTTGATATATATCCAAAATGTCCATTAATTTGGCTCGTTTGATCCAGAAAAACACCGGTTCKAACTTGTGAAACATGACTACAAAATATCTCAAAAGTTACCTGTAAACTTTGCCAAAACATTTCAAACTACTTTTGTAATAGAACTTTAGGTATTTTTTTACGTAAATAATCGATCAAATTGAAGACGGGATGATCTGTGTTCAATACAGGATTAAAACAAACTGTAGCTAGCTTTCTGGTCATGCGCCTCTAACAAACAGGACACTTCGAGTGACCCTCGTTCAAGATGGCCGTACTTCTTCATTACACAAAGGAAAAACCCTCAACCAGTTTTTAAAGACTGTTGACATCCAGTGGAAGCGGTAGGAACTGCAAGAAGGTCAATTAGAAATCTGTATTCCCAATGAAAATCCATAGAAAAGAGAGTGACCTCAAAAAAAACATTCTGAATGGTTTGTCCTCGGGGTTTCGCCTGCTAAATAAGTTCTGTTATACTCACAGACATGATTCAAACAGTTTTAGAATCTTCAGAGTGTTTTCTATCCAAATKTACTAATAATATGCATATCTTATCTTCTGGGGATGAGTAGCTGGCAGTTGAATTTGGGTATGCTTTTCATCCAAACGTGAAAATGCTGCCCCCTATCCTAGAGAAGTTAAACAAATCAAAATATATTTTAGATTCTTCAAAGTAGCCACCCTTTGCCTTATCTCCTATATCGACATAACCTGAAAGGRGGCTCAGCAAGGAAGAAGCCACTGCTCCAAAAKCGCCATAAAAAAGCCAGACTACGGTTTGCAACTGCACATGGGGACAAAGATCGTACTTTTTGGAGAAATGTCCTCTGGTCTGATGAGACAAAAATAGAACTGTTTGGCCTTAAAGACCATCGTTATGTTTGGAGGAAAAAGGGGGATGCTTGCAAGATGAAGAACACCATCCCAACCGTGAAGCACGCGGGTGGCAGCATCATGTTGAGGGGGTGCTTTGCTGCAGTAGGGACTGGTGCACTTCACAAAATAGATGGCATCATGAGTCAGGAAAATTAGGTGGATATATTCAAGCAACATCTCAAGACATCAGTCAGGAAGTTAAAGCTTGGTTGCAAATGGGTCTTCCAAATGGACAATGACTCCAAGCATACTTCCAAAGTTGTGGACAACAAAGTCAAGGTATTGGAGTGGCCATCACAAAGCCCTGACCTCAATCCTATAGAAAATGTGTGGGCAGAACTGAAAAAGCGTGTGCAAGCAAGGAGGCCTACAAACCTGACTCAGTTACACCAGCTCTATCAGGAGGAATGGGCAAAAATTCACTTAACTTATTGTGGGAAGCTTGTGGAAAGCTACCGAAACGTTTGACCCAAGTCAAACAATTGAAAGGCAATGCTACCAAATACTAATTGAGTGTATGTAAACTTCTGACCCACTGGGAATGTGATGAAAGAAATAAAAGCTGAAATAAATCATTCTCTCTACTATTATTCTGACATTTCACATTCTTAAAATAAAGTGGTGATCCTAACTGACCTAAGACCATTTTTACTAGGATTAAATGTCAGGAATTGTGAAAAACTGAGTTTAAATGTATTTGACTAAGGTGTATGTAAACTTCCGATTTCAACTGTATATCCCCCCCAATTTCGTGATATCTAATTGCGATGCAATTACGATCTTGTCTCATCGCTGCAACTCCCCAACGGGCTCAGGACAGGCGAAGTTCGAGTCATGCATCCTCCGAAACATGACCCGCCTAACTGCGCTTCTAACACCAGCCCCCTTAAACCGGAAGCCAGCTGCACCAATGTGTAGGAGGAAACACAGACGACTGGAGTCAGCCTGCAGGCGCCCGGCTCACTACAAGGAGTCGCTAGAGTGCGATGAGCCAAGTAAAGCCCCCCYGCCAAACCCTCCCCTAACCCGGACGACGCTGGGCCAATTATGTGCCACCCTATGGGACTCCCGGTCACGACACAGCCTGGGATAGAACTCGGGTCTGTAGTGACGCCATGCAGTGCCTWAGACCGCTCCGCCACTTAGGAGGCCCTAGAAGTTAAACTTTTTTGACAACCTGCCTGTATTTTAACTTGCCAAATATCTTCCATTTTACTTTTCATTAACTTTTCTCAGTCCTTCACATTCCCTGACCTTGGAATGCCAAGTCTCAAATCTCCTGGGTTAAACTGATTCTAAAAAGGCACTGTTCTTCACAAATCCTTTGCCCCCCTGGCTGAGCTCTGCTGTGGTAATAGCTCTCTCATTATCTCTCTGCCCCCAGCGAGTGACTATGCTGAGGATGGCTGGTCCCCCTGGTCTGAATGGACCCATTGTTCTGTGTCTTGTGGACGGGGTATCCAGCAGCGAGGTCGCTCCTGCGACCGCATCAACAGCAACTGCGAAGGCACTTCTGTGCAGACCCGCGACTGCTACCCTCAGGAATGTGACAAGCGCTGTGAGTAAACCTACCATTTCTACTCTACAGTCTCTCTCAGTAACATCCTTCTCATATGTACTGTAATAGCACATTAATTAATAATGACATGTCTGTCCTCTACAGTTAAGCAGGATGGTGGCTGGAGCCACTGGTCTCCCTGGTCCTCCTGCTCTGTGACCTGTGGTGAGGGAGTCATCACCCGAATCCGCCTCTGCAACTCCCCCACTCCCCAGATGGGAGGCAGAGACTGCCAAGGACAGGGCCGAGAGACAGAGGTCTGCCAGGAATCACCTTGTCCAAGTATGCAGAAGAGCAGCATCTAAACACATGCACATATCTATCCATCTGTCTGGAGATACAGGTGTAACTCATCTCTCTCTCTCTGTCCTTTAGTTAACGGAGGCTGGGGACCCTGGTCTCTGTGGGACACCTGTTCTGTCACCTGTGGAGGTGGACTCCAGACTCGCCAGCGTCTCTGTAACAACCCCGCCCCCAAGTACAAAGGGAAGGAATGTCAGGGTGACACCAAAACATCCCAATTGTGTGGCAAAGAGGACTGCCCTATCAGTAAGCATTTTTATCAATAGATTATGGCATTTGTTATTTTTACCTAACAGTYTACAAATCCAATATTGTTCAGTATTTAAAATATGCTTCTGTCTACAGATGGCTGTCTGTCCAACCCGTGCTTTGKTGGAGCTAAGTGTACCAGCTTTGATGATGGTTCCTGGAAGTGTGGCTCATGCCCAGTGGGCTACACCGGAGACGGCATCAACTGCAAGGACATCGACGAGTGCAAGGAGGTCCCTGATGCGTGCTTCACACTCAACGGAGTCCACCGCTGTGAGAACACTGAGCCTGGCTACAACTGCCTTGCCTGRCCCACTCGCTACTCAGGACCACAGCCCTTCGGGAGGGGAGTGGAGCAGGCCACAGCCAAGAAACAGGTGAGACAGRCTTTGACTACTGCGACAAAATACAAGAATGCGAGGATTCGTTTTTATTCTGATGCTAGGAGCTCAGAAGCACATCTTAACCCTACATATCTCTCCCTTCCCCCTAGGTGTGCACACCCCGTAACCCCTGCCAAGACGGCAGCCATGATTGCAACAAGAATGCTAACTGTATCTACCTGGGTCAGTTCAGCGACACCATGTTCCGCTGTGAGTGCAAACCTGGTTACGCTGGCAATGGCCACATCTGTGGAGATGACACCGACCTGGATGGATGGCCCAACAAAGACCTCCTGTGTGTGGAGAACGCCACCTACCACTGCAAGAAAGTAGGAAGGACCCCACTACACACAGTCTATTCCTAGATTCTKKACTGTGTTATTGTGGTTATGGCTCTCTAATCAACCCTTTTGTTTTTGCAGGACAACTGTCCAAACCTTCCCAACTCTGGGCAGGAGGACCATGACAAAGATGGGCTTGGTGACGCTTGCGATSACGATGATGACAACGATGGGATCCCTGATGATAGGGTGAGACATCAAAACATCCTCTCGCTCAGGACTTTGTTATCCACAGAGAAACTAAACATAGCAATCAGTAAACATTTCTCTTCTAGGCTAGAGAAAGTGMAGGAGTCAGGGAGAAATATGAGACATAATATCATTTTGGGCTTGTGGCCAAAAGTGCAAAACAGCATGGCCTTATGCCCATAATTKATAGTGTGCATACTGTAAATAGGCCAGGGAGAAATTATGTGGTAAGCAAACACTAGGTTTCTCAGAGTTAAATATCAGATTCCAGCACAATAACTTACACATTAGCCAGCTGTAAAGTCAGAGTTTTTCCCATTTCCAATACTATAGACTCTCTAATACTGTATTTTCAATGTACTAATGGTATTCTTTAACAAACATMTTAATAATAGGACAACTGCCCAATGGTCTACAACCCAGCTCAGTATGATGTGGACACAGATGACGTTGGTGATCGCTGTGATAACTGTGTGCATGAGAGCAACCCTGACCAAGTCGACACAGACAACAACGGAGAGGGAGATGCCTGTGCTATTGACATTGACGGTGATGGTAAGAGATCATCATTACTCCAGCACCAGACAATTACATTTCTCAGTGCTTTCAGTCATTATCAAAGTCCTTCTTGAAAGGTATCATAGACTGATGTAAGTGTGTGTTCACTTCACAGGTATTCTAAATGAGAGGGACAACTGCCCCTATGTCTACAATGTGGACCAGAGAGACACTGACGGGGACGGAGTGGGAGACCACTGTGACAACTGCCCTCTTGAGCACAACCCAGACCAGGTAACTGCAGCTTTCATCTTCTAATACATAAGAACCCAATCTTATCAAATATCTTCCTTAGAGGGATGTAGAACTTTCATAGGCCCCCCTGCCTTTTAGGACAGTAGCCACATAATGCATCAGTGGTCAGTTTCAATGAAAGACAGGAATGAGAAAGCTGTGAGAAAAATGAGTGCAATGCTCCTCCTCCCCTTATTCATTCCCACTTTTTGAAGAAATGTGAATGTGTATGTGTGTGTAGTCTTGCCAAGGTGAAAGGACACAGMATTCTTGTTTGAAGAGGCATTGCTAGAATACCTGAAGACAATGGGGTACATTTAAGATGAGGGAAATAATAGCGCTTCTCATGTTAAGGGAGATGAGTGGTGAAATACATTCATCATGTCTGAGTGCATTGAAGTAGAGAGCAGTTTCTCTTATACAAGTGTGTAAGAATGTGCTTTTGTGAAGACTAAATGAATTGTGTTGTCCTCCAGATTGACTCTGACTCAGATCGTGTGGGAGACAAGTGCGACAACAACCAGGACATTGATGAGGACGGTCATCAGAACAACTTGGACAACTGTCCCTATATCCCCAACGCCAACCAGGCCGACCACGACAAAGATGGCAAGGGTGACGCCTGCGACCACGATGACGACAACGACGGTATCCCTGACGACAAGGACAACTGCAGGCTGGCCTTTAACCCTGACCAGCTGGACTCTGATGGTGAGTCACACTCTCCAGTAGCTCAATTCAACTGACCTATAGAATGATTCATCTAGAAAGATACAGTACTCGCTACAGAAGTGCAGTGTCACAGAGATTAACATAGGGTCAGCCTGTTGTCTCCATGCCGGAGTGTCAAAGTGTTTGTCTCTGCCTCCTCCTGTCAGGTGATGGTCGTGGAGATGTTTGCAAAGATGACTTTGACCAAGACAACATACTTGATATCTACGATGTGTGCCCTGAGAACTTTGCCATCAGCGAGACGGACTTCCGCAGGTTCCAGATGGTACCGCTGGACCCCAAGGGCACCTCCCAGATCGACCCCAACTGGGTGGTCCGCCACCAGGGCAAAGAGCTGGTGCAGACTGTCAACTGTGACCCTGGCATCGCTGTTGGTATGTACTGCACCAATAATATAACACCTTTGGAACTAAGGAAAACAACTACAAAAAAAACTACCATTTGTAGATCATGGGTTCATTGAGAAAAGTCCTAACCATCGCTCTTTGTTGTCTTTAGGGTTCGATGAGTTTAACGCAGTGGACTTCAGTGGAACGTTCTTCATCAACACAGACAGGGATGATGACTACGCTGGCTTTGTGTTTGGCTACCAGTCCAGCTCCAGGTTCTATGTGGTGATGTGGAAGCAGATCACACAGACCTACTGGTCCCACACCCCGACCAGAGCTCAGGGCTACTCTGGAGTGTCCATTAAAGTAGTCAACTCCACCACAGGACCTGGGGAGCATCTGAGGAACGCCCTTTGGCACACCGGTGACACTGCTGGACAGGTACGCTTAGCATTCCCTTCACATTACGAGCACAGGCCATATCTAAGAGCAGTGAGAGAGAAAACCACTGGGTAGGAAACATTTCTCATGTATTTTTGTTATTCCTCCTCTTAGGTACGTACTCTGTGGCACGACCCCAAGAACATTGGCTGGAAAGACTACACCGCCTACAGATGGCACCTGGTCCACAGGCCCAAGTCTGGACTCATCAGGTGAGCTCAGATTACCTTTAGCTCTGAATGTCCTCCGCCTTTACCAAAGCCACACAAACTCCTGATTTCATGAGCTAATMATCTCATGTCATCTTCCCTCCTTTTAGAGTTGTGATGTATGAAGGCAAGAGAATCATGGCCGATTCTGGAAATATCTACGACAAGACTTATGCTGGTGGCAGACTAGGCATGTATGTCTTCTCTCAGGAGATGACATACTTCTCAGACCTCAAATACGAATGCAGAGGTAAGATGTTTTTTATTAATGTTTTGGCAAACAAAAAACATACTTTGAGTCTGAATTTTTACAGGGATTTAACATKTTTTTTTCTTCTCTTTTTCCTCCAGATTCTTAAATTAGACCAGAGAGAGGCTCTTAGAAGAATGTATCTACCTGCTCAAATATACATGTAACGTATGACCTGGGACCATATCTTTATTACTCTTTACTTTGTGACGTGCACATTGGTGGAATGGAGAGCGAGTGTGCAGCATTGAGGCAGACTGACCTCAGGACATAGGCCAACTGACTGCCCTGTGATGACTAGACCCCTGCACTAACAGCAGGTTGAGCATAACTTTGCTCAGTGAAGAAATCGGTCTCTCTCCGTCTCTGAAGTMTCTGTTTCTCTAGCTGTACTCAGACCCATATCTCTGCACTTCTGAACTAGTTGGTATCCCTCTCTGGATGGAGGTCCAAAGGGAAGAGTATTTTCTTTATTTTTGAGCATTACTTCAGATCTGCTGTGGACTCAAAAGGACTTGAGTTGTTTCCAAATGAAGAAAGCAGTAGATGTTCTACAAATGGGCCAGAGATACCTGCTGAAGGAACTGTGGAGGCACCATGGACAGTATGGATTGACTGTTACCATCAAAGAGAGTGAATGCTACCCATGAAGAGCTTTGTGATAAAGGCACCTAAGCCAATTGTAGTCAATGCATTAGCAATTTCAAATTCTAGATAACTAGAGTCTAGAAATAGTTATATTCGGTAACTAATTGGCTTTTAGTAGACACTTGAAGTTCAGCTCAGTATGAAGTATGTCCTCAGGGTTTGACCAGGCTTGCCAAGTGGTTTTCAGGAAAGAACTCTAGATGATATATGGAAGGAGCATAGAACCAGGACTTGCACCAAAAGCCAATATAGACTACTAGCGAACAACAACACAATTGCTATTTCGCCAGAATTCCAGGAAGATATTTTTTGTTTTCTCTCATCTTAGTATAGACATAAGTGGAGGGACAAAAACCACATGGGTCAGTCTAACCTGCCTTAAAAGGACTATGGTTACTAAGGTTGTATATAACTTATTACATATTTTGTTTGTTACCATTTGAGAGTATTGACACATGATCCTAGAGTTAGGATATCTCTTGTCTTTTTTCATCTCTGTGTCTTATTTTCATAGAAACCTGTTCTAAATAATTGAAATCTTGAAACCGGGATAAATCCCTCTAAAAAGTCCTCTAATAACAGTGTTCAGTACTATCAGTATTATCCCTCACACCAACCTTCCAAAATAGACTAATTAGGTGTCGTTTAAATCTCATTGTTCTTTTGCACAGTATGTCTGACTTGTGTGCTTGAGAATGTGTGTACATTTCTGATGGTAAAAACAAAGGAAAACCTTTATGTACAAATATTACCTCATTCTTTTTTTATTGAAACCAACAAAACATGATAGTACCTTTTTAGCAGCAGAATTTGGTTGGCTTTTTTGTGTGTGTTTCACTGTAGTACAATCATTTGTATGCTGTAAGATATTTTTGTWGCAGAAAATTCCTCAACAAGAAAGCAATTGATAAAAACGTTTTCATAAATATGGTGTGCTTTATGTATGTCCTGTGCATTTGTAATGGATAAATTATTGTTAGGATTGTCTGTTCTATGTTAAGAGGTTATTTCATATGTGTAGATAAATGCTATTTAAATAATTTATCAAGAAACGTGACCTGTGTTTCTGTTTGTATAAACTTGTTTGCACACTGACATGAGGATATCTTTGAATATTGTTTTGTTTTGTATATTTCCTTTCTTTTTTTACTGTTAGTGATGCTCGTCTATAAAAAAAATTACCATAGTTTTACTCCCCAAATGTTGTTTCTACTTCTGTCAGTTATTTTGTAATCTCAACCAAACAATAAATACACAAGGGAAAAATTTTTTTGTTTGAGTGTCCTTTGCTTGCTTGTGGATATATTCTCAGTTTTAATAACTACAGTATTACAAAGTATTACAGGGAAAGATGCCATATTCTGTCAACTGCTGGAATCTATGACTTGATTCCTGGGAGCTCTCTGAGAAAGGGAGTATCCTTGAGAGTCAACAGCATGATAATTTAAATGAACTAAGGCCCAGTTTTAGAACATTAATCACATTCAACAATCACAGGAGCAATGTTCCCTTTAAGCTGCACATGGGCGCACAGCTTCCCTAGGACTACCACACAGAATAAATATGAGCCCCTGCAGAGGAGCACGAGATCAAACTTCCCTCAACTTGACAGTTTTCCCCTTTAGTTAACACTATAKACGTTTCGCTCTACTGTGGGAATTGTGATCGAATCAACACAATATTAGCCACTTTCAATGTAATATACTGAAACAAAACAAACTATGCAAGATTTAGTATGCAAAACTAACTGTGCAAGAGTTTTTCTTGTAGGCACAGCGCATTGGACTAAGATTTTATTGCATGGACAGGCAGTACTCTACACAGACCAGTGCACAATTACCAATCAGAGCTGAAGTACTTACACGAATTGTCCCCATTATGAGAGAGAGTGCAGAGAGAGAAAGAGAGACACAGCTGCATGCGAGCTCTCACATTTTTCAACATGTTTTTGACATGTAGAGATACTCTGAATGATCGGCTATGAAAAGCCAACTGACATTTACTCCTGAGGTGCTGACCTGTTGCACCCTCGACAGCCACTGTCATTATTATTATTTGACCCTGCTGGTAATATATGACCATTTGAACAGCTTGGGCATGTACTGTTATAATCTCCACCCGGCAGAGCCAGAAGAGGACTGGCCACCCCTCATAGCCTGGTTCCTCTCTAGGTTTCTTCCTAGGTTCTGGCCTTACTAGGGAGTTTTTCCTAGCCACCATGCTTCTAGACCTGCATTGCTTGCTGTTTGGGGTTTTTGGTTGGGTTTTTGTACAACACTTTGTGACATCAGCTGATGTAAGAAGGGCTTTATAAATACATTTGATTMATTGAAATTTGATTTTACAAAAGGATAGATTTGGAGTTAGATAAACTTGAATTTTTCGACAAGGACATATGCAGGATGCTACCCTCCACTGCATGGCCTTCGCTCCAGATAAAAACTCCAATCCTACAACCTAATTTTGGACAAAATTAACCAGATAGATTACTGCAACCAAGATTACCTGCTTCCAAGCAATATGGAGGGTGCTCTAGCAAACAAACAGCAGAGACCTGAGGACACCATCCAACCTGGAACTGAGTGAGTAGTGTTTGGTCTGGTGCTATTTTGAAAGAAAAGAAGAAAACATTTAAAATAAATAAATAAAGTACATGACAATGATAGATTTTATTTTATGGGGACTGAATGCTGAGTTAAGGCTGCCAGGCTTGCTAGGACAGACCAGATACAACTTCAATTAGCGCTGAGGTTTGAAGTGAAAGGTGTCGAGGCCTTTGGGCCCAACAAGTGGCAGGAGTCTTTGAAACCCACTCCTATTGTTCAAAGACCATCCACTGGAATTTTCCACAASAAATCTGCCTCCAGAAATAAAAGCTTCTCCCAAGTGGTTGTGACACCTACTCCCATTGCCTGCTGCACTGCTGCTTGGATTCCACCTGGCGATCTGTTCACCATCTGCCCTGTCTCCCTCTGTCTGGTACAGGTACCCCCACCACACTCCCCCCTCTCTCCCGAGCTTTCGCTCACTTCAAGCACACACACACTTTTTTGGCAAGTGACACTGAACTTACAATGGCTAGCCTCAAGTCATTATATATATTTTTTCTTGCGCATTTTGCTATTTTGCTATTTGCCTCATGACTCTTGCATAGTTTGTTGACTACAAACTTTTTTTACCCAACCGTGGGACAGACTATGTTTGTTCCCACACTTGGGACTCTGACGATCTATTGGTTACACAGACTTTTGGCCTCCCATCCTATTCTAACCACCTCTCACCGGCTTTGTATTCAAGTTACCTGATGAAATTGCTATACAATATGATCTTGTTGCCATCTGATGCACATTCAGATGTCATAAATCACCACTGCAGAGTTCTCCCTGTACTATGCCGTGCCTTGATTGTATTACTGTTGATGATATCTGGAAATGTGCAAGTACACCCTGGCTCATCTACTGTTGCTTGCTGCAATTCTGACTTGTGCTCTGATATCTGCTTCACTGATTTCTGCTCTTGTAAAAGCCTGGGTTTTCTGCACGTTAACACTAGAAGCTTATTACCTAAAACGGATCAATTGAAAGTGTGGGTTCACAGCTCCAATCCAGATGTGTTGGTCATTACTGAGACATGGTTAAGAAAYAGTGTTTTGAACACTGATGTTAACCTTTCTGGTTATAACCTTTTTTGGCAAGACAGATCTTCCAAAGGTGGGGGAGTGGCAATCTTTACCAAGGATCACCTTCAGTGCTCAGTTCCCCCAAAAAAATTATTTGCTGGTTTTAAGCATTAAACTTTCAAATAGCTCCTTGTTGACTGTTGCTGGGTGCTATTGTCCTCCATCAGCACCGGCCTGTACCCTACCTGCCTTAAGCGCTCTCCTGGCCCCTTACACTAAGTCTGAATTTGTCCTGCTAGGTGACCTAAARTMGGACATGCTTAAACCACCTGACCAAGTCCTAAAGCAAGATTATTACCAATCCCACAAGGTATGACTCCAGGCACCCAGAAAAGGTTACTCTCCTTGATGTTATCCTCACAAATAATCCTGATAGGTATCCGTCTGTTTTTTTTCTATAATGAATTTAGTGATCACTGTTTTACAGCCTGTGTTCGTAATGGCTGCTCAGTGAAACGACCTGTCCTGATTTGTCATAGACGCTTGCTAAAAAACTTTAATGGGCAAGCCTTCCTTCAAGATCTGGCCTCTGTAAATTGGTATAGAATCAGCTTGATCCTCTCTGTCAAAGACACTTGGACCTTCTTTTTAATATTTTCAGTGGTATTGTTAACAAACACGCCCCCATAAAGAAAATGAGAATTAAAACAGGTTCAGCCCCTGGTTCAACCAGAGTTACTCCACCTCAAGAATTGCATTTGGCGAAAGGCTTGGCACACGCATACTCAAGCTGACTGGCTCTCGTTCAGGCAAATSAGAAATACTTGCACTCAGGGTATCCGGAAGGCCAACGTTAGTTACTTTAAGGGGCAGTTCTCTCACAAGAAGTTCTGGAAACGGTTAAAGACCTGGATAATAAACCCTCATCACAGCTAACCATGTCCCTTCATGTTGATGATGTGGTTGTTACTGACAAGAAGCACATAGCTGAGCTCTTAAGTCATGATTCCTATTTGACTCAGCCATGCCTCCTTGCCCATCCCACATTTCCTCATCTCCCACTCCTTCTGATGCGACTATCCCCGATGCTTCTCCCTCTTTTTCCCCTAACCCGCTACAAAGTTTCTCCCTGCAGGCAGTCACGAGGTGCAAAAGGAGCTCATGAAACTTGACCCCCCAAAAAACATCTGGGTCAGATATTTTAGACCCTTTCTTCTTTAAGGTTGCTGGCCCTATCATCGCCAAGCCTGTCTCTCCTTTCTGGGGAGGTTCCTATCGCTTGGAAGGCAGCCATGGTTCGTCCTTTATTTAAAGGGGAAGATCAAGCTGATCCTAACTGTTATAGACCTATTTCTATTTTGCCCTGTTCATCAAAAGTGTTGTTAATAATCAACTGACTGGCTTTCTTGATGTCTATTGTATTTTCTCTGGTATGCATTCTGGTTTCCACTCAGGTTATGGATGTGTCACTGCAACCTTAAAGGTCCTTAATGATGTCACCATTGCCATTGATTCTAAGCAATGTTGTGCTGCTATTTTTATTGACTTGGRCAAAGATTTTGATACGATAGACCACGTATTCCCAAACTAAGGTATACAAGCCCCCAGGGGTACGCGCAATGCCATCACCGGTACGCAAAATAAAAATGTGATTCACCATTTTTTTTTTTAAACACAACAGTTTTTTCTTGCCTGAGTAGCCTCGTTTCGCTGCCAAAAATAAKATTAAACCATCTAGTGTTCAGCGAAATAACAAAACAATGTCAAATACAGGTAGCCTAGTCAAATAATTAACATCCAGTCACATTAACCGTTACTCTCTTGCAGGAAACCTTCACTCTTGCGCAGACATTTAGAAACGAAACATGACAATTTGAAAAATAAGCCACGGGAGGTTTCTGAGCGAGAATAAAGATGACTTTCGAGTAGTAAGAAGTTATAGCTCATTTCGGGTCAACAATGGGGGAGTGGTTGCTTCCAACAAGAGCACAAAACGTGTCTATTTCTATCCATCTTTGAAAGGCAAATCAGGTAAAGAGCTATTTTATGTCTTAGGGGAAGTGTTGTATTTTGAGACGGTCTTGAATAAGATAAGTAGCCAATAGGGAGTGCGTAGCATAATTTGTCTGATTCTCTGTAATAATGGTATGGGAATAATAATGCATTTATTTTGTAAAGTGGATTATTGCATCAAACATAACATTTTAAGTCACCTCCTAAACAGGTTTATGTCAAGCCCTGGATGTATTTTATTTTTTAAAGTCTCATGGAATGTAGTCATTGAACACCACACATTGGCTGCTACTGTAGGCTGAATGATATAACAGCTATTTCCATGTTAAAATGTTATGGGATGTGTTTTTCTCCATTGTTTTTGATGGTACACTGTGTCTACATTATGATCAAATAGCCACAGCAGCCTACTTGACCACTGCTAAAACTTAAAGCGGGTACAGCCTCAGTGTACTATTACTAATGTAGAGCTATTACACAATATAACCCACATAGCACTGTGTCTATTTTTCTTGGAATTGACCAGTGAATGAAACCTCAAATAGCTTATAGAGTCACACCTATCTGAGGCATTCCACAGACCTACAGCCTTTGCTGTTTGGCTTCTGTAGAAGAGACACTGAGCTTGTACTTTCTACAAACAGAATGTTGATTCAGTCATTTTACAGGGCACATCTCTGACAGTCAATGGCAACACTGCAAGTTCATGCCAAATCCAAATCCAGACAGCCCCAGCTTGCTACTGCTCCCTTTACCTCAGAGTTGACCTCATTGTTATGCAATGAAGGTAAGCAGACCATACCTAGAGGACATCATTGGCTCCTCAAATCACTCTGATTGAACCGTATTATTCTGCCAATAACTGCAATAATGATTTGATAGATTGCAACATCTGTGTCCCTTCAGATACAGTTGAAGTCGGAAGTTTACATACACCTCAGCCAAATACATTAAAACTCAGTTTTTCACAATTCCTGACATTTAATCCTAGTAAAAATTCCCTGTCAGTCAGTTAGGATCACCACTTTATTTTAAGAATGTGAAATGTCAGAAGAGTAGTGGAGAAAATGATTTATTTGAGCTTTTATTTCTTTCATCACATTCCCAGTGGGTCAGAAGTTTACATACACTCAATTTGTATTTGGTAGCATTGCCATTAAATTGTTTAACTTGGGTCAAACGTTTTGGGTAGCCTTCCACAACCTTCCCACAATAAGTTGGGTGAATTTTGGCCCACTCCTCCTGACAGAGCTGGTGTAACTGAGTCAGATTTAAAGGCCTCCTTTTTCAGTTCTAACCACAAATGTTCTATAGGATTGAGGTCAGGGCTTTGTGATGGCCACTCCAATAACTTGACTTTGTTGTCCTTAAAACCTCTTGACGCTAGGGATCAGATTATTATTATTTCTTTTAAATAACGTCCAAGGTAAACGGACTATTTCTCAGGTCCAGATCGTAGAATATGCATTATAATTACAGATTAGGATAGAAAACACTCCAAAGTTTCCAAAACTGTCAAAATATTGTCTTGTGAGTATAACAAAACTGATTCTGCAGGCAAAAACCTGAGGAAATCTAACCCGGAAGTTATTTATTATATATTTTTTTTAATCTGTGTTTCCTGGCCGTCTTTCTTCCATTTAAAGGGGTATCAACCAGATTCCTTTTCCAATGGCTTCCTCAGGCTGTGACCAGGCTTTAGACATAGTTTCAGGCTTTTATTTTGAAAAATGAGCGAGATTTTTCAAAACTAGTCAGGTGTCCTCTGATTTAGTTCCTGCGCGCGAGAGGGGTAGCTCTCCATTTTCTTTCTCTCTTTTATTGAATAGGTTACGGTCCGGTTGAAATATTATCGATTATGTTTGTTAAAAACAACCTGAGGATTGATTATAAAAAACATTTGATATGTTTCTTACGAACATTACGGATACTTTTTAGAATTTTCGTCGAACGGAACGAGGTTTTGGTTTTCTGAACATAACGCACAACCCAAATGGCGTTTTTTTGTTATAAAAGTCATATTTATCGAACAAAAAGAACATTTGTTGTGTAACTGGGAGTCTCGTGAGTGCAAACATCCGAAGATTATCAAGGTAAGCGATTAATTTTATTGCTTTTCTGACTTTCGTGACCATGCTAATTTGGGGCTAGCTGTTGTAGCATTGATGGATACACTCACAAAAGCTTGGATTGCTTTCGCTGCAAAGCATATTTTCAAAATCTGACACGATAGGTGGCTTAACAACAAGCTAAGCTGTGTTTTGGTATATTTCACTTGTGATTGCATGATTATAAATATTGTTAGTAATATTTTGCGCCCTGCAATTCAGCGGTTGTTTAGGAAAATGATCCCGCTAAAGGGATCCGTAGCGCAGAGAAGTTAAGCCATTTTGCCACAACTTTGGAAGTATTCTTGGGGTCATTGTCCATTTGGAAGACCCATTTGTGACCAAGCTTCAACTTCCTGACTGATGTCTTGAGATGTTGCTTCAATATATCCACATAATTTTCCTACCTCATGATGCCATCTATTTTGTGAGGTGCACCAGTCCCTCCTGCAGCAAAGCACCCCCYCAAAATGATGCTGCCACCCCCATCCTTCACGGTTGGGATGGTGTTCTTCGGCTTGCAAACATCCCCCTTTTTCCTCCAATCATAACGATGGTCATTATGGCCAAACAGTTCTACTTTTGTTTCATCAGACCAGAGGACATTTTTCAAAAAAGTACGATCTTTGTCCCCATGTGCAGTTGCAAACCGTAGTCTGGCTTTTTTATGGCGGTTTTGGAGCAGTGGATTCTTCCTTGCTGAGCGGCCTTTCAGGTTATGTCAATATAGAACTCGTTTCACTGTGGATATAGATACTCTTGTACCCGTTTCCTCCAGCATCTTCACAAGGTCCTTTGCTGTTGTTCTGGGATTGATTTGCACTTTTCACACCAAAATTCGTTAATCTCTAGGACACAGAACGCGTCTCCTTCCTGAGTGGTATGACGGCTGCGTGGTCCCATGGTGTTTATACTTGCGTACTATTGTTTGTACAGATGAACGTGGTACCTTCAGGCGTTTGGAAATTGCTCCCAAGGATGAACCAGACATGTGGAGGTCAACAATTTTTTTTCTGAGGTCTTGGCTGATTTCTTTTGATTTTCCCATGATGTCAAGCAAAGAGGCACTGAGTCTGAAGGTAGGCCTTGAAATACATCCACAGGTACACCTCCAATTGACTCAAATGATGTCAATTAGCCTAWCAGAAGCTTCTAAAGCCATGACATCATTTTCTGGAACTTTCCAAGCTGTTTAAAAGGCACAGTCAACTTAGTGTATGTAAACTTCTGACCCACTGGAATTGTGATACAGTGAATTATTGTAACGATTCTCGTCTGGTGAAGGAGAAGAGGACCAAAATGCAGCGTGGTAAGTGTTCGTCATAATTTAATTGAAAACTACACAAAATAACAACGAGGAGAAAACGAAACAGTTCTGCAAGGTGAACAGACACTACACAGAAAATAAACACCCACAACCAAAATGGGGAAAACAGGCTACCTAAGTATGATTCTCAATCAGAGACAACGATCGACAGCTGCCTCTGATTGAGAACCATACCAGGCCAAACACAGAAATATAACAACATAGAAAAAGGAACATACCCGCCCCAACTCACACCCTGACCAACCTAACACAAAGACATAAAAAAGGAACTAAGGTCAGAACGTGACAATTATAAGTGAAATAATCTGTCTGTAAACAATTGTTGGAAAAATMACTTGTGTCATCCACAAAGTAGTCCTAACCGACTTGCCAAAACTATAGTTTGTTAACAAGAAATTTGTGGAGTGGTTGAAAAACGAGTTTTAATGACTCCAACCTAAGTGTATGTAAACTTCCGACTTCAACTGCACATATAGATTGACTAAGTGAATTGGAGTGAAACTGTTGTAGTGAAATCATTGGGCAGTTTGGTTCCTGGGGGTCTGTCTGTCCAACAGGCCCACACTCCCACTGCTCACAGSTAAATGATTATGCATGAGGTACATTGTGCGGTCAAATAAATCCGTTGTTAAGTTTAAAGAGACCAGAAACGGTCTGTTCTCATCTACATTAGCAGGGTTAATACAATGGGCTCTCCTACTGTTCTGACTCCTCATTTGGCGCTACAGGAAAGTGTAAATGAATGGAAATACTCAAGTAGAATATACAGACCGAGGGGAGCAATCATTGTAAAAAGGCACAATAGAGCGATAAAAAGATTAGTTWCAGGTTTAATAGTTTCATAATGTATCACGCCATTTAGGAAATCAAAAGACATTCTATAAAGCCTTGACAAACATCAAAATACTTGTATAATATAGTTATTCTTATGATTATACACTACAGTTTAACAAGACTCAGTGATTCATACAGTCATTGTGTGTTAGTTGGTGTGGGAGAGTCTGTCTGGAAGAAATCCATATTGCTGCCCTTCTGGTGACATGACCGCAGGCCTGGTTGTTAGCACCATATAACCATATACAGCATAATAGGAAAGTATTCAAACCCCTTCCCTTTTTCCACATTTTGTTACGTTACAGCCTTATTCTTAAATGAATTAAAATGTTGTTTTCCCCCTCGTCAATCTACACACAATAGCCCAATGACAAAGCGAAAACATGTTTTTAGAATAAAATAAAATAAAGAAATATCTTATTTACGTAGATATTCAGACCCTTTGCTATGAGACTCGAAATTGAGCACAGGTGCATCCTGTTTACATTGATCATCCTTCAGAAGTTTCTACAACTTGGAGTCCACCTGTGGTAAATTCAATTGATTGGATATGATTTAGAAAGGCACATACCTGTCTATATAAGGTCCCAAGGTTGACAGTGCAGGTCAGAACAAAGAACAAGCCATGAGGTCGAAGGAATTGTCCGTAGAGCTCCGAGACAGGATTGTGTCGAGGGACAGGTCTAGGGAAGGGTACCAAAATAGTTATGCAGCATTGAAGGTCCCCAAGAACACAGTGGCCTCCATCATTCTTAAATGGAAGACGTTTGGAACCACCAAGACTCTTCCTAGAGCTGTCCGCCCGGTCAAACTGAGCAATCGGGGAGAAGGGCCTTGGTCAGGGAGGTGACCAAGAACCCGATGGTCACTGAGAGAGCTCCAGAGTTCCTCTGTGGATATGGAAGAACTTTCCATTAGGACAACCATCTCTGCAGCACTCAGGCCTTTATTGTAGAGCGGCCAGACGGAAGCCACGCCTCAGTAAAAGACACATGCCATGATTGGAGTTTGCCAAGAGGCACCTAAAGGACTCTCAGACCATGAGAAACAAGATTCTCTGGTCTGATGATTGAACTCTTTGGCCTGAATGCCAAGCGTCACGTCTGGAGGAAACCTGGCACCATTCCTACGGTGAAGCATGGTGGTGGCAGCATCATGCTGTGGGGATGTTTTTCAGCTGCAGGGACTGGGAGACTAGTCAGGATCGAGGGAAAGATGAAAGGACCAAAGTACAGAGAGATCTTTGATGAAAACCTGCTCCAGAGCACTCCGAACCTCAGACTGGGGCGAAGGTTCACCTTCCAACAGGACAACGACACTAAGCACACAGCCAAGACAACGCAGGAGAGGCTTCGGGACAAGTCTCTGAATGTCCTTAGGTGGTCCAGCCAGAGCCTGGACTTGAACCCGAGCGAACATCTGACCTGAAAATAGCTGTGCAGCAACGTTCCCCATCCAACCTGACAGAGCTTGAGAGGATCTGCAGAGAAGAATAGGATAAACTCCCCAAATACAGGTGTGCCAAACTTGTAGCGTCATACCCAAGAAGACTCAAGGCTGTAATTGCTGCCAAAGGTGCTTCAACAAAGTACTGAGTAAAGGGTCTGCATACTTATGTAAATGTGTTTATTTTTTTTATATATAAATATGAAAAAAAAATCTAAAAACCTGTTTTTGCTTTGTCATTATGGGGTATTGTATGAGATTGATGAGGCAAAACATGTATTTCATCCATTTTAGTATAAGGCAGTAACGTAATCAAATGTGGAAAAAGTCAAGGGGTCTGAATACTTTCTGAATGCACAGTAAATATACACATTTCTATATTTGTCYCACCCAACATACAGTATGTGTTAATACTCTATGGTGAACACATAGTGGTGGCTTTGTCCAACTGGCTAAAGCTGGTGGTGTATGCATCTCTAAGCAACTCTGACAGGATATAGTCAGAGAGACGGGGGGTGCTGTCCGGCAGGCTCTCCGTATCAGAGTTGTCCCTGGGTGATGTGTCCCTTGTCCCCAGACCATGTCCCCAGCTCTGTGATATCTCATACTCCTCCAACAGAGTCATCAGCTGCTCCTCCAGTAGTATTGGTTTGTCAAACTAGAAAAAGAGAGGGCAAGAGAGAGAGATAGAGACAGTGACAAAGACAGAGAGACAAAATACGATACTGAACAAGAAACACTGAAGATATCTAAGATCACTTCCCAGCAGTATTCCTACTGTAGTCATTGTTCAGTAGGCCGATGATTTGGTTCCGATAAACTCTGATGAAAATGCTCTACCATTGATAGCAGTGGTATTTCAAGATGATTAATGAACCTGCCACAGACGTCCCTGTGCTTGGTGGGACTGCGTCCCACAAAATAGTTGGACAGCCCAACTAAACAAATTTCCAGTTGCCTAAAACACTTCTAGTTGGACGAGAGGTTGTTTTTCTACAGATAAGTAAGGGTCTTCACAGAGCCTTTTGGAAATGCAGGGAGTTCAAGGAGATAGCCAATGCACAGAAATGGCTTACACAAATGACAGAAATCAAATGTCAACTCTTTGGCAACTTCTGTATTATCAAGGCTCTTTTCTTTAACTTAACAATGAGGATTCATTTTCAAAGTGGGGTAAGTTGAGCAAAAGGGGAAAGTTGAGGCAACCTTGTTTCTAGGAAACCATCTTTAAAAATGCATAATTTGACCAAATATTTAGGAAGAGGTCATAATTTTCTGTGAAGGAAGAAAGCACATGGAAAAAGTGGTAAGCAAGTAAGGTCCCAAAAACTGATTTTCACCAGGTCGAATGAATGTATTGTGTTCGACGTATCATACGCATGTACAGTTGAAGTCGGAAGTTTACACTTAGGTTGGAGTCATTAAAACTCGCTTTTCAACCACTCCACACATTTCTTGTTAACAAACTATAGTTCTGGACATCTACTTTGTGCATGACACAAGTAATTTTTCCAACAATTGTTTACAGACAGYTTATTTCACTTATAATTCACTGTATCACAATTCCAGTAGGTCAGAAGTTTACATACACTAAGTTGACTGTGCCTTTAAACDGCTTGGAAAATTCCAGAAAATGATGTCATGGCATTAGAAGCGTCTGATAGGCTAATTGACATKATTTGAGTCAATTGGAGGTGTACCTGTGGATGTATTTCAAGGCCTACCTTCAAACTCAGTGCCTCTTTGCTTGACATCATGGGAAAATCAAAAGAAATCAGCCAAGACCTCAAAAAAGAAATTGTAGACCTCCACATGTCTGGTTCATCCTTGGGAGCAATTTCCAAACCCCTGAAGGTACCACATTCATCTGTACAAACAATAGTACGCAAGTATAAACACCGTCATACCGCTCAGGAAAGAGACGCGTTCTGTCTCCTAGAGATGAACGTACTCTGGTGCGATAAGTGCAAATTAATCCCAGAACAACAGAAAGGACCTTGTGAAGATGCTGGAGGAAACAGGTACAAAAGTATCTATATCCATAGTAAAACGAGTCCTATATCGACATAACCTGAAAGGCCGCTCAGCAAGGAAGGGACTGGTGCACTTCACAAAATAGATGACATCATGAGGATGGAAAATGATGTGGATACATTGAAACAACATCTCAAGACATCAGTCAGGAAGTTAAAGCTTGGTCGCGATTGGSTCTTCCAAATGGACAATGACCCCAAGCATACTTTCAAAGTTGTGGCAAAATGGCTTAAGGACAACAAAGTCAAGGTATTGGAGTGGCCATCACAAAGCCCTGACCTCAATCCCATAGAAAATCTGTGGGCAGAACTGAAAAAGCTTGTGCGAGCAAGGAGTCCTACAAACCTGACTCATTTACAACAGCTCTGTCKGGAGGGATGGGCCAAAATTCACCCAACTTATTGTGGGAAGCTTGTGGAAGGCTACCGAAACGTTTAACCCAAGTCAAACAATTGAAACCAAATAACCCAAGTCAAACAATTAGTACCAAATACTAATTGAGTGTATGTAAACTTCTGACCCACTGGGAATGTGATGAAAGAAATAAAAGCTGAAATAAATAATAATCTCTACTAATATTTTGACATTTCACATTCTTAAAATAAAGTGGTGATCCTAACGGACCTAAGACAGGGAATTTTTACTAGGATTAAATGTCAGGAATTGTGAAAAACTGAGTTTAAATGTATTTGGCTAAGGTGTATGTAAACTTCCGACTTCAACTGTACAGCTTGTGAATTGTTTGCATTATTCAAGAGTGTAATATGGTTTGGCTGCATTATTCAATATGTGATATGTTTTGGAAGAAAAGTTTTTGTCATTGTCGAACAGTTTGTGCTTATTGGCAATTCGCTACTGGGATATTTACGTTCAATTTYAGGTGCGGACCAAAAATGACACATTTCCAGCCACAACGATAGGTAAGGCAAGAATGTAATGCGAATTGAAAAGTAGAATTCTCTTTTGCTACCCCGCTCCTTAAACTCTCCTTGATATCTCGTAATGGGAACACGGCCTAATCGCTCATCAATGTCCCTTCTCTTTCCAGCCTTTGAAACTCACCAGCCCCTCATGACCCAGTTGCTTGCTAGATGTCTCTCCCTCAGCTTACCTGTGTATGTTGAAAGTCCTCTAAAATGTATTATAAACCAGGCGGTTAGAGRCCTGAATGCTCATTGGCTAAAAGCGTGGTATATCAGACTTTATAAACTGGGTGTTTCGAGTCCTGAATGCTGATTGGCTGACAGCCGTGGTATATCGTATACCACAGSTATGACAAAACATTTATTTTTAATTGCGTTGGTAACCAGTTGATAATAGCAATAAGGCACCTCAGGGGTTTGTGGTATATAGCCAATATACCATGGCCAAGGGCTGTATCCAGGCACTCCTAATTGCGTTGTGGCTTAAGAACAGCCCTTAGGATGTGGTATATTTGCCATATACCATACCTTCTCGTGCCTTAATGCTTAAGTAACCACGGGTATGAAAAAATTACTATTTACTGATCCAATTACGTTGGTAACCAGTTTTTATAGCAATAAGGCACCTCAGGGGTTTGTGGTATATGGCCAACTCCGCATTGCGTCGTGCATAAGAACAGCCCTTAGCTGTGGTATYTTGGCCATGTACCACACCTCCTCAGGCCTTATTGCTTAAATGACACCCTTTAGGCTAGTGGTATTCAAACTTTTTCAGCCAGAACCCCATTTGTTTTTTCACTAGAAATTCTGCCCACCCCACATCTAATGACACAACCTTACAAATCGCCAAATTAAAATTTTCACACCAACAAATAACCTTAAATTCCTTACATTTGAATCTCTCAGATAAAAATTAAGAGAACCAATAAATACATTTACTCAATAAAATATGATTCAAATTATCTTTCTCAAAACGTTTGTATATTGTCCCATAAAATAATCTYTACTCTTCATTTTTTTATTTGGCAACACCACTGCAATTCCCCCACGAGCCCAACTTTCAATACTACTGCTTTAGGCCATTACAGGGTGGGCGGTATTACTAATTTACGACCCCTGCAATTACCCGCACAGCATATCGTCTTTCCCTGCTGACAACGGCCAGAGGTGTACACTCCACGGACACATTCCTGCCCTACCCCATGCATTAAGCACCCCATGCTGCTCCGCCGCTTAACTGTGGACTTGACCTTCAACCCTAGCTTGGCCAGGGGGCCCTAAGGAACCCCCTGCACTGAGGGGAGAAGACGCATGGGGCATGTCCTTGGCCCTGGCTTAGGGCCTCTTGATGGTGTGTACAGAATGGTGATAACACTAACCACTAAGTAAAACATTACACACTTAACCTTTCTCTCAACCTGTCTAAACTATAATTTTTTGACTGGTGTGTTTGACTCACACACTAAAAGATAAGGGCCATGAGGTAACGACAGTGACTAGAAATACATGTGCTGGACTGTAAATGAGCCATTACTTCAACTTGAAACCACTGTCATTAAAACACATCGCCATCGGTCAATTACAAGCATGTCAGCATTTGAGTGCTCATGGATGAGGCAATACAACACACTCCATGGTCAGCCTGCAGTAATGGGTACCTCTGGCTCTAGGCTTACCAATACCATGTGCGTTGGACATGGGAAGCACATGTGAGCTTCCCCTATGGAGGGGATACATAGGCCTCTCTATGGAGAGAGAGAAGCCTTAATGGCTATAACAAAGCGCTCTGATCAGACGGAGCGGCTGACCCTAGATGCCCCTCTGCAGTGCGTGCCGGGGGTGTTGCTGYGTGACTGATGTATGTTCCCCTGTCCGTCACTGCCCAGTCTCTTTGCCAAGTCTGTACCCAGTCTGTCTCTGCCCAGTGTGTCTCTACCCAGTCTGTCTCTGCCCAGTCTGCTCTCCACAGCACCCACTCGTTAAGGCCTGTGCTGCAGCCGGGGCTTCTGGGATGCRGTCCAGCAGCCCAGAGACCACATTCCAGCAAACAGAGAAAGTGCTGCGTTGACAGGAAAGTGAGGGACCCTATCCAAAAGAAATGAAAAGTGACTTGTTTCAATGAGGTGCTGTGTTTTGGGACTGTACTCTCTCACAGGGTTATCATTGAGTGGGGAATGAGGCCGTCAGGCCTGCTTGGGCACTTGTAATGCAGAMCAACGCGATCAAACGCTGGTGCCGTTGGGAAAAGGACAGCCTGGAGAATGCATGTCTTTGTGAGACAATCCGTTTGAACGCTCTGGGAAACATTTATGGCARAGTATTATGTATGTTGACCAGGCTGTTACAGCTGCAATGCAACTTTGTTGCCTTACAGAAAGCCCTGGTRGGTTTAAAACTTGTACTTAAGGRGGGCAAGACTAAATATATGTTGTTTTCTAATTTCTCACAAACATGTTTCAGATGAACTACATCTTTATTCATTAGATGGTTRTCCCATCAATCGGGTTCACGCCTAGAAATATCTGGGCATTTGGATTGATAAAGACAATGTTCACAAAAAACATATGGATAAGCTAGTTAAAAATCCAAGATTTGAAGGGGGTTTAAAAAATAGATATTGTCCCCTCTCCCTAAATAGCAGGAAGCAGATTTTACAGTCAACTTTCCTGCCAGTTCTTGACTATGGTGACACCATGTACCAGAATACAACAGCCACTACTCTTAAACCTTTCGATGGCGTCTACCATAGCACCTTTCTCTTTATCACAGGTGACAGTTTTAATAATTACCACTACATCTTGTATCAAAAGGTTTGTTTAACTCTTGAGTTTCCTCTGGTCTCGACCAATTTAGGTAAATCCCCCTTTAGTTTTATTGCCCTCCATTTTTGGAATAACCTACAAAATTCCTTACATCATGATTCCCTGGTGCCGCTAGAGCAGTTTAGGACTCTGGTGTTGAGTGAGGATTGTAGTTGTTTTGATTGATTGTAATGGTTTCTTTGCTGACATTTTGTTGAGGTTGTGCCTTGTGGTTATTTGTACTCTTCTTGMTTTTTTTTGTAATGCAGATGTTTCTTCCTGTTTGTAAAAAAATAAAAATAAAAATGAACTCAGGGCACCACTGGGAATAAGACCCTGGGCTCAATTGGGCTACCCTGAATAAATAAAAGTTAATAATACATGTTTGCTTTTGACCAACTCTGAGCCAGTCAGGAAGTCGGCAGTTGCGGACCCGTTGTGGTCAGCTTCCTCACAGCGATACAACCTCCACACGGACATGTGAAATATAAGGCAGAGGTGCCAGATTCCTTGATCTAATTTCTGACTGAAGCTGCCTATGGCACAATGAACACAAAGCATGAATTACAACTTTCTGATCAATTTGTAAGTAACACTATGGAAAGGAAATTGCCAAATTCTGATAGTGTATGGGCTATAAAGACATCAACTACAAAGAACAAAAATTATTCTACATAAATGTGATGCTGCCGAGGATCAACTAAATTCTAGAGAAGGGAAGACTTGGAGGTCTGAAGGATTAGAACGAGACAAGGTGTATTGATCCAAGCCATATGCCTGGCGGTTGTTACAGAATCCTAATGAGGCTGGGCCAGACAGAGAGACGGACAGACCGACCGACATCTCTCCATTCCCAAACCAGAAACCGTGGATTGATGGCAGCATTCGCGTGAAACTGAAAGCGCGAACCACTGCTTTTAACCAGGGCAAGGTGACCGGAAACATGACCGAATACAAACAGTGTAGCTATTCCCTCCGCAAGGCAATCAAACAAGCTAAGTGCCAGTAGAGACAAAGTAGAGTCGCAATTCAACAGCTCAGACACAAGAGGTATGTGGCACGGTCTACAGTCAATCACGGATTACAAAAAGAAAACCAGCCCCGTCGCGGACCAGGATGTCTTGCTCCCAGACAGACTAAATAACTTTTTTGCTCGCTTTGAGGACCATACATTTAAACGTGTTAACCCTCGCAAGGCTGCAGGCCCAGACGGCATTCCCAGCCGCGTCCTCAGAGCATGCGCAGACCAGCTGGCTGGTGTGTTTACGGACATATTCAATCAATCCTTATCCCAGTCTGCTGTTCCCACATGCTTCAAGAGGGCCACCATTGTTCCTGTTCCCAAGAAAGCTAAGGTAACTGAGCTAAACGACTACCGCCCCGTAGCACTCACTTCCGTCATCATGAAGTGCTTTGAGAGACTAGTCAAGGACCATATCACCTCCACCCTACCTGACACCCTAGACCCACTCCAATTTGCTTACCGACCCAATAGGTCCACAGACGACGCAATCGCAACCACACTGCACACTGCCCTAACCCATCTGGACAAGAGGAATACCTATGTGAGAATGCTGTTCATCGACTACAGCTCAGCATTTAACACCATAGTACCCTCCAAACTCGTCATCAAGCTCGAGACCCTGGGTCTCGACCCCGCCCTGTGCAACTGGGTACTGGACTTCCTGGACCTGGGTAGGTAACAACATCTCCACCCCGCTGATCCTCAACACTGGGGCCCCACAAGGGTGCGTTCTGAGCCCTCTCCTGTACTCCCTGTTCACCCACGACTGCGTGGCCATGCACGCCTCCAACTCAATCATCAAGTTTGCGGACGACACTACAGTGGTAGGCTTGATTACCAACAACGACGAGACGGCCTACAGGGAGGAGGTGAGGGCCCTCGGAGTGTGGTGTCAGGAAAATAACCTCACACTCAACGTCAACAAAACAAAGGAGATGATTGTGGACTTCAGGAAACAGCAGAGGGAGCACCCCCCTATCCACATCGACGGGACAGTAGTGGAGAAGGTGGAAAGTTTTAAGTTCCTCGGTGTACACATCACGGACAAACTGAATTGGTCCACCCACACAGACAGCGTWGTGAAGAAGGCGCAGCAGCGCCTCTTCAACCTCAGGAGGCTGAAGGAATTCGGCTTGTCACCAAAAGCACTCACAAACTTCTACAGATGCACAATCGAGAGCATCCTGTCGGGCTGTATCACCGCCTGGTACGGCAACTGCCCTGCCCACAACCGTAAGGCTCTCCAGAGGGTAGTGAGGTCTGCACAACGCATCACCGGGGGCAAACTACCTGCCCTCCAGGACACCTACACCACCCGATGTCACAGGAAGGCCATAAAGATCATCAAGGACAACAACCACCCGAGCCACTGCCTGTTCTCCCCGCTATCATCCAGAAGGCGAGGTCAGTACAGGTGCATCAAAGCAGGGACCGAGAGACTGAAAAACAGCTTCTATCTCAAGGCCATCAGACTGTTAAACAGCCACCACTAACATTTAGTGGCCGCTGCCAACATAATGACTCAACTCCAGCCACTTTAATAATGGGAATTGATGGAAATTATGTAAAAATGTARCACRAGCCACTTTAAACAATGCCACTTAATATAATGTTTACATACCCTACATTACTCATCTCATATGTATATGTATATACTGTARTCTATATCATCTACTGCATCTTGCCATCTTTATGTAATACATGTATCATTAGCCACTTTAAACTATGCCACTTTATGTTTACATACCCTACATTACTCATCTCATATGTATATGTATATACTGTACTCTATACCATCTACTGCATCTTGCCTATGCCGTTCTGTACCATCACTCATTCATATATCTTTATGTACATATTATTTATCCCTTTACACTTGTGTGTATAAGGTAGTAGTTGTGGAATTGTTAGGTTAGATTACTTGTTGGTTATTACTGCATTGTCGGAACTAGAAGCACAAGCATTTCGCTACATTCGCATTAACATCTGCTAACCATGTGTATGTGACAAATAAAATTTGATTTGATGTTCCCCACTCTGGTTGCACCACATGCACACCAGACAGACCCATATGGTTAATTTTAGACAGTCAAATATTCTAAACCTTTCAGAATTCATATAACAAAATCCATATAACACCAGCTGAACCTTGGCCATGCATATATTACACTTGCAGGGTAAATGAGGGAAGTGGTAAGTTTGTTTATTGTCAAATTTGAATTGCGGGTAAGAGGAGACCCTGGATTCAGATGATTAGTGACTGCCTCTGCAGGGGGGGGGGGTGAAAATAGTCTGGGTAGCCATTTGAATCCCCAAACCAACTAGGTGAAAAATCTGTTGATGTGCCCTTGAGCAAGGCACTTAACCCTACTTGCTCCTGTAAGTCCAACAGATAAGATACAACAGGGAGCCCTCTTCTGGTCTTCATCAGTAGAGGGCTGCTGAGGGATAGCTCAGTATGACAAGGCACTCTGACCTGACTTTGACCTGACTCGGATAAATATCAAATCAAATTTTATTGGTCACATACACATGGTTAGCAGATGTTATTGCGAGTGTAGCGAAATGCTTCAAGTGGGTTTACACCTACAGGTATACATAATGACCAGAAGGACTGTAGAACTGTAGTATTTTGGGTGTGAATACAAGGGGGAGTAAGCCTTATTCACACTCCGGCAGGAGAGTCTTTATGGAAATATGTTTAATTTCTGCTAAATGGTAAAGTGCTCCATTAAATCTTTCATTAGATGTCTCGCCCAGTGGCAGGCAGTGGCCACTTGGCCAGAGCCCAAAACAAACCCACTCTGAGTTAGTCAGAATTAGATTCAGGGAGAATCCTCCCCTCCTACATTTTAGTAATTTAGCAGACGCTCCTATCCAGAGTAACTTACTGGAGCAATTAGGGTTAAGTGCCTTGCTCAAGGGAACATCAACAGAATTATATATATTTTCAGGACCCTGTCTTTCAAAGATAATTCGTAAAAATCCAAATAACTTCACAGATTTTCATTGTAAAGGGTTTAAAACACTGTTTCCCATGCTTGTTCAAWGAACCATAAACAATTAATGAACATGCACCRGTGGAACGGTAGTTAAGACACTAACAGCTTACAGACGGTAGGCAATTAAGGTCACAGTTATGAAAACGTAGGACACTAAAGAGGCCTTTCTACTGACTCTGAAAACACCAAAAGAAAGATGCCCAGGGTCCCTGCTCATCTGTGTGAATGTGCCTTAGGCATGCTGCAAGGAGGCATGAGGACTGCAGATGTGGCCAGGGCAATAAATTGCAGCTGATCGTCCTCACAGTGGCAGACCACGTGTAACAACACCTGCACAGGATCGGTACATCTGAACATCACACCTACGGAACAGGTACAGGATGGCAACAACTGCCTGAGTTACACCAGGAACGCACAATCCCTCCATCAGTGATCAGACTGTCCGTAATAGGCTGAGAGAGGCTGGAGTGAGGGATTGTAGGCATGTTGTAAGGCAGGTCCTCACCAGACATCACCGGCAACAACGTCGCCTATGGGCACAAACCCACCGTCACTGGACCAGACAGGACTGGCAAAAAGTGCTCTTCACTGACAAGTCGCGGTTTAGCCTGATGCTTGGATTCGCATTTATCGTCTAAGGATTGAGCGTTACACCGAGGCCTGTACTCTGGAGCGGGATCGATTTGGAGGTGGAGGGTCCGTCATGGTCTGGGGCGGTGTGTCACAGCATCATCGGACTGAGCTTGTTGTCATTGCAGACAATCTCAACACTGTGCATTAAAGGGAAGACATCCTCCTCCCTCATGCGGTACCCTTCCTGCAGGCTCATCCTGGCATGACCCTCCAGCATGACAATGCCACCAGCCATACTGCTCGTTCTGTGCGTGATTTCCTGCAAGACAGGAATGTCAGTGTTCTGCCATGGCCAGCGAAGAGCCTGGATCTCAATCCCATTGAGCACGTATGGAACCTGTTGGATCGGAGGGTGAGGGCTAGGGCCATTCCCCCCAGAAATGTCCTAGGAACTTGCAGGTACCTTGGTGGAAGAGGGGGTAACATTCACAGCAAGAACTGGCAAATCTGGTGCAGTCCATGAGGAGGAGATGCACTGCAGTACTTAACGCAGCTGGTGCGCACACCAGATACTGACTGTACTTTTGATTTTGACCCCCCTTTGTTCAGGGACACATTATTCAATTTCTGTTAGTCACATGTCTGTGGAACTTGTTCAGTTTGTGTTCAGTTGTTGAATCTTTTTAGTTCATACAAATATTTACACATGTTAAGTTTGCTGAAAAATGCAGTCGACGTTTCTTTTTGTTGCTGAGTTTATATTATAAATACATATAATCCTTTTTTATACTCATCCAGGGTGTGTAGCAGTGCAGTGTGCAGCAGCACCCGTCATTCACATTCCTGTGCTTCCTCCCCACAGACACAGACAAACAGGCTTTCTGGAAAGCTTGACCGCTCTTATGTGGAAAACTGTTATGAAACTACCAGATTGTCAGAACAAAGAGCCCATATACTACACCACCTGAATACTGAGCATAACAGGTCTCTGACAGCAGAGCCAGCCTTCCACCCACGATGTGTCAGAGCCATAGCCTCTAGTTCTCCCTCATACCTCCACCTGCCCAGAGCAAACACACTTCCACATACGACAGGCTTATTTCTCTCATCAGCACAGTCTGAGCCTGTACTAGTCTGTCAACACTACTGTGTGAAAAATATATCAACTAAACAATACTTCACAGAGATCTAACATCTAATTTGTTGGTCAAAAGTGTAAGTGTGTGTATAAACATGGCCTTTGAATTGTCATTTATAAAAATCTGAGACAATGGCTAATGACAGTATTAATGATGTATTAGTGATAAAATGAGGAGTGCCCCATTGATGTATCCTGTCTTACTGTACATTCTGTGATTGTGCTCCTTCATACTGTGATATTGGACAGAGCCAGAAGAGGTGTGGGAATAACATTTTATCCTGACCTGTTGCAGACAGCTGAAGAGCAGGGTTATCACGTTCAACAAGTATACTTTTATGTTTTGTTACTGAGAAACTCAGAGGGGGGGGGGGGGGGGGGTTCATCACACAATGGACCAAATAGATGGTCATAATAAATGAGATGATATTTAAAGGTTCATGTATATCAACATGATACAGAGGCATTCCAGCAAGATTGGGGAAAAAAGGTGGGAGAAATGAAAGACTTCGATGAGAGAGGAGTTGGGGGGGGTCAGGAGAATTTGGAACAGGGAAGCTTCACTGACGCCAATAAAGCTATCCTCAGATCTGATTCCAGAAAAATGTAGGAAGCAAAAATATGACATATACAAGTAAATGCCAAAATAATGGAAACACTTGAGTAAATGAGCGATACAAAGTATATTGAAAGCAGGTGCATCCACACAGGTGTGGTTCCTGAGTTAAATCAGCAATTAACATCCTATCATGCTTAGGGTTATCTATAAAAATGCTGGGCAGGGCATTAGTTTGGCCATTATTTTGGCTAACATGGCTATGCCCCAAAAGGATGGCAATGCCCCATCCACAGGGCACGAGTAGTCATTAAATAGTTTTATGAGCATAAAAACGATGTAAACCATATGCCCGTCTCAGTCACCAGATCTCAACCCAATTTAACACTTATGGGAGTAAAAATGGTATTGCTTGCATCCCTCCAATAAAGTTCTAGACACTTGTAGAATCTATGCCAATGTGCATGAAAGCTGTTCTGGCCCAACACCCCATTAAGATACTTTTTGTTGGCGTTTCCTTTATTTTGGCAGTTACCTGTACATAGATAGCACTGTATTGGAGTAAAATGGGTGAATGTGTGTTTCCATAATCCAAACAGATAAGACTAAATCACCTAAAATTCTGTCAACCACAATGAAATCCATCAAATGTGATGTGACGGGACACAGGTCGTCTCTGGTCATTAATCTGTGAGTTACATCAACAATTTAGTTCACCAAAGCTTTTAAGATTTTCCTCCTCTCCAAAAAGTGCTGAATTCCAGAGACTCGAGACTAAACAATATGAGAGAGCATACCTCTTTTCCTCCCTCTACAAAGTCTTGGGAGAGAAACCACTGCTACTGCTCCAGGTAGTTATAAGCTATTTATGTAGGATCTATTGATCTGGAAGGGAGATATTTTCCCGTTCAATGCAGCATACGCAGAATTATGTTTTTGATTTATCCCAGTTTTTACAGGATCCCTAGTCCCCTAGATTAAGCTTGTGTTGCCTCTCTTTACAGGCTTTTGCCATCCATTCTGCATACAAAACTATGCAGAATGGATGGCAAAATAAAGACCTAAGTACAGACAGAATTGGCTGGTACCAAAAGAGCTGTAACCAGGCTGCAGGAACATCAACATGAAGCACTCAGCTGAGTTTGGACCAAGCAAACTCACCATGTCAATGCTGTGAACCTAGTCTCCCTATACGCTTGTTTCTATTTCTGACCAATACAATCAAACTCTAGAACCATACTCTTACAACACCTAAATGAGTGTGTTCTGATTAGTTTAGGGGTAGATCTAGAGGTAGAACACATAAATCTAGTCTGAGAACAGAATCATGTCGTTGTTTAGGTGGTGGTTTTCATAATGAGAGTATCCTCCGGATACTGGTTGAGAGAATACCAAGAGTGTGCAAAGCTGTCATCAAGGCAAAGGATGGCTACTTTGAAGAATCTCAAATATAAAATATATTTTGATTTGTTTAACACTTTGTTGGTTACTACATGATTCCATATGTGTTATTTCCTAGTTTTGATGTCTTCACTATTATTCTACAATGTAGAAAATAGTAAAAATAAAGAAAAACCATGGAATGAGTAGGTGTGTCTAAACTTTTGACTGGTACTGTATATCCACACTATAGGTTGGAATAATACTGTGACATTGTTAAAATTATGATAATGCCCTTTTAGTGTAAGAGCTGAGTGAAAAGACAACCTGAAATTTCTGCCTATTTGGTTGGATGGAGTTTTGGCCTTCCATGGTGACATCACCATGCAATAAATTAGTTAATAGACCAATAAGAAAGAGAGTTCCAAACCTCTCTGCCAATAACAGCAAATTTTCCGTTTTCCACTTCCCACTCAGACCACTCSKAGCAAAATTCTTGCTAGAGAAATTGCCCTTTGGTATGAAGCTATTTTTGTTTATTTTTGACCATTTTAATTGAAAACAATCACAGCAAGGTACTTAATTGTTACCCAGAAATGATTTGATATTGAGATAAAAATGGCTGCATTGGACCTTTAATTGTTTAGCATAATAGGGTCTACTGATGCTTTAATTAAGCATGGATAAGTTGAGTTGTGGTTCACCATGGCAAAGTGTACAACCAGTTGGTAAAGTGGAGCCCTAAATTAGATCAAGGCATATTTCATAGACTCCGAAAGTAACACCTACAATAAACATCCATACTACCAAATGGGGATGAGGCAGGTACCCCAGAAAGCCATATTGTGTGGGGTTGTAAAGAGCTSCCACTTTGAAAAATGATATGGCAAAATCACTGAATCGACGGCTGATGCCCTCTTTTGCTACACAATAAATTAAAGTCACAAARGTCAGTGGATGGAGGAAACAAATCCATCACCCTTTGTTGCAGGTACATTCCTGTGTTCACGCGTTTTTGTCCCTAGAAACCAGCATTTTTGCCATTTGTAATAGTTGTGATTGTAACTCTACAGAGTCTCAGAACAAGGCCATGCTCAATTGTTTCCAGGGGACATTGTGGGAATAGAATTTGAGGGAAGAATTGCAGTGAGCAATTAAACATTAAAAAGGAACCTTGGGCACAGACAATCAATTGAATTAACGAGTTCCCAAATGAAGAGTAAAATGTGTTCAGCATTCATAAATAAGGCCGTTAAAGACCTAAAAAGTGATACAGCATTAAAAATAAAGTCATTGGATTTACAGGTAACTGAAAAAATAAAGGAAACACCAACATAAAGTGTCTTAATAGGGTGTTGGGCCACCACGAGCCTCCAGGACAGCTTCAATGCACCTTGGCATAGATTCTACAAGTGTCTGGAACTCTATTGGAGGGCTGCGTCACCATTCTTCCACGAACAATTCCATAATTTTGTGTTTTGTTGATGGTGGTGGAAACCGCTTTCTCAGGCGGCGCTCCAGAAMCTCACATAAGCGTTCAATTGGTTTGAAATCTGGTGACTGYCACACCCTTTAAACCTCCTATGCTCCTTTGAGACCCCTCTTTCATAGTCACTGAGATGTCTRCTAGCCATGGTAGCCAAAATATTGGGAAACTGGGCATTTTTATACATGACCCTAAGCATGATGGGATGTTTTAATTGCTCAGGAGCCACACCTGTGTGGTATCCCTCATTGGCTCAAGTGTTTCCATRATTTTGGCAGCTACCTGTAATTCTAAGCACAGTGCAATAAAATAATGACTTGCTTACAGTATAATGTAATGCATAATCTGACCTAAGGTTAATTGCCCAATGCCCTGTGACATTTWTGCCAGCAGTGATAAGGCTCTTTTCAATTCCCCTACAAACTATATGAATTGTGTCAATGCATGTGCATGCATATCTGTGCATGTGGAATTCCCACTGTGGAGTCAATTGTTCACTTTGATCATATGTGTGTATTAGTGATTGTATATAAATGTGTGTGTGTGCGCTGTGGTGTGCGTGTGTGGCTGCTTTGAACTCACAGTCATTTCTTGGCCCTGGCCCAGCAGCTCTAGCTGCAGCTGGATCTCTTGGAGGCGCCTCTCCTGCCCTCTCTTCTCCCTTATATCCTGCAGGACCTTCTCTCCTGGCAACCTGTCCCAGCCAGCCTCCAGATCCTGACAGACACACAACAGAGAGTAATGTTCTCATGGGGAACACACCACTAATCATCACACATGTAGAAGGAGACATTCACTTGACCATAAAAGCAGAGGGGACTTCCATGAGGAGTTGAAACTGTCACAGAAGAAACAGCCATCAAAAGACTTCCACTTAAACCAATAACTAACTACATTGTATAAAAATGCCATCGTCTAATTAGTCTGTCTGTAGAACATCACTGTAATGATGCACTGTCATCAATACAATACAATGCTATGAATCCCAATGGCAGATTTCTGTACTATGTTTTAGATTTATGGGAAAAAATCTGAGACATAGGAGAGTTGAAACCAAACCGTCGTAAGAGCTGAGGAAACTGAATAACCCCATTCCACTTCTCATGGGGTCCAACATAAATCTCATATTTATGGCATAGACTTGTAAGCTGGGGACACAGACTGCAGTATGCTACATCCAAAGCAAATGTTGAAAATGGGTCAGGAGGAAATGGATGAATCATGCCTGGAGGACTATCCAGGGCTGATGAATGAGAAGGCCTCGAGAGCTTGTCATTTCCATGGGATCTGTTTCATGGGTAGACCATAGGTCTAGGTAGGTCTTGGTTACAGAGGAGAGAAACTCTGAGCAGGCATCATCATGAGGTCTAGACTCCATAGAGACACAGATATCTACCCCAGAAATCCATAGATCACATATGTTTATAATGTTTACATTACGGTGCGTTCTTGTAAATTAAAATTAAGGTGATTCACAGCAATGGGTTCTGACACATTGTACCAAATATTTCAGAAAATACACTTGTACTTAGGTTCCAAAGGGCGTCCTGGAGAGGCCTTTCTTTCCTGCTTTGAGTGACCAATAGATGACCTGTAGTAAGGTCACAATCCAACCRCTAAAATATATGAGTGCACATTTAAGACCTAACTAAGTAAAATAATGGTTGGTTCTAAGAGGATGTAGCCAACCACAGGGTTCTTTTTGTGTGTCTAACCAGTGATATGTGGTTAAAGTCTCCATATCCTCTGGTCAGCTTGACATGCAGCACTATTTATGATCTAATAATGTCAAATTGATGGAAATATGATGAAAAATAGACATTTTGAGTGAGATTCGCTCATTGTGACATTGTAGGTTATGGGAGAGGCCTGTTCTTTGCAAAAAAAAAAAAAAAAAGTAAATAATTGTTATGACACATTTATGATTTCATATACAAGTTGAGTTCAGAGTTGAGAGCTCAGTAACGACGCATTACACAAATTTTGCAAATTTATGTCTGATATAAGACCTCATAACAACTTCCATAAGTAGTAAACTTAACAGAATAAGTGTCAATCACAATTCTATTGATATCCACGTTTCTGTCCACGAAATCATCAAGCACTATGAGATTATTCGATCAATTTTAGATTTTAACAAAGAAAGGCCCTCTTTAAAACACATGGCATGTGGAGTGTGTGTGGCTTCACCTATAAATGCCCTGTAGTCTCCCTGAGCCTGATGGAAACGATGACAACCTCCATGTGATGTCTCTTTTAAGTGGTTGTTATTAGAGCCCTTCAGACTCACTCACAATGGACTACCACTGTGGGATCAGGTTGCTCTCGTGCACTTGAGTGAGAAACACGCCGACCCAACAAGGCAAAACACAAATTAAAGTCTAGTTTTACTACCTTATTCACACCACTAACTACATGTTTCTYAAAAATGTTTTCTCAAAAATCGTTGGGAAAGACAGACCATTAATTTGGAAAAGACAGCTTATTCTGCCCTACTTTCAAGAAATCACAACCATCGTCAGAAGACTAGATGAGACATACATTTAGGCTTGAAATACCATTGACTTTTTATCACTTATAATAGCCACATAGGCTACATGGGTATCCTGTGCTATTTCTATTGAATGTACTGTAATTAAGGTTAGAGCTATCAATATACAGTATACACTATGGAGTCCACAGCAGTGCACATATTTTATCCATTCAACAGCATTTCTACACAGTGGAAAGACAACTTAGCATGTGTCTGATTAAGATATGCCTAACCTGAGCAAGAGATTCCATCTCTCATTTATTAAGTGTTTATATGATTAAGTCAAATTAAATCATTTGAATGATCAGTTTGACTAWTTTCAGTTGCAACATAACTCACTGTAGCCCTGTACACTTGTACCCTCATAAGGGTTGAATGGCAGATTTGGGCACTGATAAGTGCCTAAATTGGAATACAGTGGCTGTACAGTAACATGCTATACATGACGTCAGAGCTCAGGCTCTACGCTCCACAGCGCTGTATGGGTTTTGACTGTCAGCCGTTCAGAACTTGAGCAACGCAAGCAACAATAAGTTGCCCCCATCCCTCCCACTAATTGGACAACTTTTGCAAATGTTTTGTTGTCTGAGTGAGGGAAATGCTGTAAATTTAGAGGKCTCGATGTATTTTGAAAGATGCGACGTTGAGTATTATAATAAATACCGCTTTGATGTCCTACAAGCAAGCCAAACAACTGTGAGTCCAAATGTGCATATCATAAAACTCATGCCATATACAGTGTCAACGTTTATGACCACTATGTTTGATGTACAGTTAATAGATGACATGGCATTGTTCTGAACAGAATGAGCCTGTTTGTCTATTGTGAATGCACGCACCTGAATCATGACTCCTTTCTATGCGTAACAAAATAACGATATGTTTCTCTAAATTGCCTTTTGAAAGCCTAACACTGTAAGATCATATTTTAGAACTTAGCTCGTTATGTTGGTAATAGAACAAGCTTCCAAATGATGCCCACCTGACCCAGATTGCGATTTAAAAATGGGCAATTTTTGAATTGCGTAAACTACAGTAATTGTGTGATGGCTGGGAGGCAGGGTTGTGCTCCAAACCAAACAAATGTTTTGCTCTAGTTCCTCAATGGCACAGCTAGGAGATTAAAAAAACACTTTATAGTTCAGAGCCATTCAACTATATTCTTACGGGGCCAGATATGAAAATGGTTATTTATAGGGGGGCAGACATTTTCTACATGGGATTACTATTCCTAAAAKCAGTATAAAAAAAACATTCACAAACACAATTATAATCTTATGAAGCACTTTTATTAAAATGAAATGTTGCTAAAAGTTCATATTAAGTGCGTTAAGATTAGCTTAATTCAGTGCATCAAATTGTTTAAATAATGGAACACATTTGTAACACAGTTCATCTGCATCACATTCATTTTACATCCTGTCCATTTTACATACAGTTGAAGTCGGAAGTTTACATACACCTTAGCCAAATACATTTGAACTCAGTTTTTCACAATTCCTTATTCACATTTAATCCTAGTAAAAATTCCCTGTTTTAGGTCAGTTAGGATCACCACTTTATTTTAAAAACGTGAAATGTCAGAATAATAGTGGAGAGAATGATTTATTTCAGCTTTTATTTKTTTCATCACATTCCCAGTGGGTCAGAAGTTTACATACACTCAATTTGTATTTGGTAGCATTGCCTTTAAATTGTTTAACTTGGGTTAAACGTTTTGGGTAACCTTCCACAACCTTCCCACAATAAGTTGGGTGAATTTTGGCCCATTCCTCCTGACAGAGCTGGTGTAACTGAGTCAGGTTTAAAGGCCTCCTTTTTCAGTTCAAACCACACATTTTCTATAGGATTGAGGTCAG